>NC_139718.1:30012360-30304860 GCF_964188405.1 Protomyctophum parallelum | reverse complement strand
GAGGCGCGTGGCTTTAGTGCGCTCTCACTACCTGGCTGCTGGCTGGCTGCTGCAAGTCGAAGTCACACATACACACACAGCTCACCCTGTCCCTCTGATTCCAGACGTGTCGGCGACGGTCGCTCTCACACTGCCTGCAAGTCACAGTGACATGCAGAGTCTATTCCAGTCTATCCCTGCTTCCAGAGTCACGCTCAGTCGGTTGGTCTCACTGTTCGGTATAGATATCCCGCGCTCCTGCAAGTTAAAACAAACAAACAAACAAAAAAAGTTCAAATAGCTTATTTCATGCAATTGTACAGTAGCCCAATAACCATAAATCCACTGCAGCTGGTGCATAGCGTGCTACAGGCACAGCCTATAGCCTATATATGGGTTATTCCAGAGGTGGGGACTTGGACTCGAGACTTGAGACTCGACTTGGACTCGAGTCCCGATTTTGATGACTTTAGACTTGCTTGATCAAATCAAAAATAGACTTGGACTTGCTTGGGACTTGAATGCCAAAGACTTGAGACTTGACTTGACTTGAACGCCAAGGACTTGAGACTTGACTTGACTTGAGCCCTCTTGACTTGAACATTTTCAAGTCACTTAATACCTTACAGCATCTGATTATCTTTTTTATGACATGTAAAATAGTTTGGTATTTGTATATAAAGGGATGCCGCGGATCGGATATCGGGGCGATATCAGCCAAAAAACGTGATCGGGATCGGATCGGACTACAGCGAAAATGACCGATCCATTCCAAGCACTGCAAGCACTCCACTCCAGTCCATTCTAGTCCAGGACTTTATTCCTCCAGCAGTGTGCGCTACAGAGGCATTGGCAGCCCCAGTCACACTTCACAGTGGCAGTCTTGCACAGTGCAGGCTGCTAGGCTAGCCACTAGCCATTACTGCGCGCTGCTACTCAGTGTGGAGAAAGCCGCATTGACAGCCGCTCCCGCATGGGAGTATTATTATATATTATAAAACAAAAAAGACCCAACAGCCGAGTGCAAAAATGGATTCGCCACCGTGGCAACAACAGCAGCAAAGTTTCAGCCTTAGCTCAATGCAAGCTAATCTTTAGCATTGATTAGCGTCAACATCTTAGACGAGAGAGACGGAACAGCACAACAAGCTGACAGCTGAGCATGACGACATGCTCATGTTCTTAAAATGATATATCCCCACAGTCCCCAACAGTTGGTTGACAAATATGACCGCTGTTTGTCAATACTTATGTGACAGACCATGCTATGATGCTAATAACTGCTTAAGTGCTAACCAATGCTTAAATAAACAGACGTCACTATTTCCATTGTCACGGACAGACAGTGTGCTGTGTAGCTGTAGGACAGTATGCACGGTTTGGGGATCAGGGGTCCCCACTCCCAGCCAAATGATAGGTTCCATTTGTACACTATAAATTGACATTGATTTTACAAAATAATAATTTGGGGTCACAGAGATACAAATTGCTGGGTCCTTAAAATTTTGTGCATAATGTGCATAATAATAATAGTATGGATAAAAAAAGGCATAGAATACAATAAAATAAATTTGTCACTAGAACACTTCCACATTTGAAGTATAGGCTCAAGTTAATAAATGGGTCAGTTATTCTCAACCTATACTCATGTGGAACTTGTTTGTTGACTATTATTCTGGGGAGGTGTTGTTCTCTGTTTTGAGTAATAATATTATCACTTGATCAATCCTGATTCAACATTCCAGACTATAAAATCTGTAATAAAAGGTAAAGATAAAAAAAGTCTGACAGATTTGGGAAAGCATAGAGCGACTTAAATATGTGCTGGATTGGATTGGATCGATATCGGATCGGTATCAGTTATCGGATCGGTTTTGATGATTTTAGATCGGTATCGGATCGGGAGTGGAAAAAGTGGATCGAGGCATTATGTAACATTCCTCTTCTACCCTGGATTTGAACACCTTTTCAGTGCAAGTAATGACATTTTACCATTGTAATAATAATAGCCTGCTTGCTCAGGGGAAACATTTAATTTGTGTCTCGGTGAGACATGACCTTTGACATGATCTAAATGGCTCAATAGATGCTCATGATTTATGTAAATCTTTACATATCATTAATTAGTATTATGTCTTGGTGGGACTTGTTTGGGACTCGAAACAAAAGGTAAGGACTTGGTTGGGACTTGAAACAAAATGCTTAGCACTTGTTTGGGACTCGAAACAAAAGGTAAGGACTTGGTTGGGACTTGAAACAAAATGCTTAGGACTTGGTTGGGACTCGAAACTAAAAGTTCAGGACTTGGACTTGCTTGGGACTTGAATGCCAAAGACTTGAGACTTGACTTGACTTGAGAGCAAAGACTTGAGACTCGACTTGGACTTGCAACATAGGGACTTCCTCCCACCTCTGGGTTATTCACCCACATCTCCAAGGTTTATACTGTCGGACTGGGCAGCAGACTTTGCCAAAAGGTGAATTGAATTCATCGTAGCCACTGCATGTACGCCAGTGATTTCGATGGGTTGAGAATTTCTTTAAGGTGGGCCCCAGACCCAGAGGTCCACACGCTGACAGGACAGGAGAAAGCAGCCAATAAAAAGAACAGGGACTGACTTATGGAGTGTAAGAGAGACTATTTTGCACTCAGCAGAACCGAGTGGTTTTGGGGGGTACATATTCTGTCTATATTATTGATTATTCCATTCTGAAACATGAGAATTACGAACGGTCTATTTTCATCTGGGTTTTGGAGCAGTAGCCATGAATGCCGTACAAGATAATAATACCTTAATTATTTTTCCTTTTCAGACATATGGCCTAGTTTTTATGTAAGAGAAATTGGTAACACTTGTACTTGACAATGGTCATATTTCTGGATATGTGAGACGACTCTAAGTGTAACCTAAAATAGTCTGAAATTACAGTTGAAAATTAGGACATAATAACATCATGAGTTTACATGAATGGATATTGTTCACATTTTTCTTAATAAATTGTGTCCCTGGGCTGTCATGGGAACACCATTGGTGCCAATTAAGGATAGGCCTATATCCTTAATGTTGATCATTTCATATTTGTGGTCCAGACTGCAATGTGATATAGGCCCTGATTGTGATTCCACATTAGGCATTATGCTTAGCTTAATTTATAGCCTACTAAAGGTGAATTCATCATCCGACTTGTCATGTGCAAAAACAGGAGATTTATATGATGATGCAATGCATTGTGAGCTTGTAGAATTGCGTAGATTTTTGCCAACACGATGTGTCACACAACAAAGTATAAATCAGGCTTAAGGGACTTATGTGCCAACATTAATATATTACATTTTCAGGCTGATAAAGAACTGAACACAATTGAACAGGGCTATTATATATAGTCATTATATATAGTCAAGTGTTACAGAGGAATCCAGTTTCAAAGTGCCTTAATATTCAGCTTGCAGACAGAGACACAGCTTCATAAATCATTGGGAATATTTAAATACTTCATATCGACAGCTGTTGTGTGGCCTGTCTTCAAATGCTGAATTGTTTGCAAGCTGTGAAAGTCATGCTCAAGATATGAAATTAATTATGGTGTAATTTCTTTCTTCTTTTTTCTATGAGGAGTTGCATTGGCTGTATTCACTTTTGGCAGCATCTCTGGAATAGCCTCATCAAAACATTGCCTGTTATGTTGAGGAAAAACAGATGCTCACATGGAGCACTGCACAATCCTGAGTGTTAATTTAACTCTGACCTGTAAGGGCCCATCTTTACACAAATTTAAATGGAACAATGGACCGGGTTCCACTGAATGACAAGAAATGTATCCTGTATGCTTAGGGCCGATTCATACTCCTACTTTAGAGCCGAATAAAAGTCGGTTCGGCTCTGTAGAGCCTACAATGTGACGTCATTTGAGGTTCGGGGGGGCTGACGAGCCGAAATCATTTCGGCTCTACAGCCCAGACAAAGTGCATGAATAAGTGTTTATATCTCTGTGTTCACGATTGATGAAGCCTATCAGTGCCATTTTTGTTGGCCAAGTTATGCATGACCTGGACTATCATTGTGCCGAAATGGACAAAATGTTACCAATGTATGGATGACTTATCAGACAATATATATACAGGAATACAGGAAATAATTGGAATTCCAGCACATAGGTTTCCCTGCTTTGCAGTTGAACTGTAAAAATATAGGCTGAGATTGTGCTACAGTAACTTCTTTTTCACTTAATCTGAGAAGAGAGTCTACTCTCCCTGTGATGTCTGTGTTTGTTGTTTTCTATTGAGACAGGGAGCTGAAAGGGACACAGAGTACAGTAGACTCAGAAGATCCATAGAAGAGAGAGTTCACCCACTGGCCACTGCACACAAAACGAGGCAGAGACTGAGCTACACTTCCTAACCATCTGCCCTCTGTACCAAGACATCAGAGACATATACTTCCCACGAATAACCATCACCCAAGGAGTTTGAAAACATGACTAATGACAAAAAACTCCCATACTGTATCTGTTGGGTAGTACAGGAGAAAGATGTAAAATGGAATACAAGCACCTTATGGAATACAAATTATTGTGTGTACACGGTTTATACCCTACACCAGGGGTATTCGATTAGGCCGTGGGCCACAACAGTAGATTGTGTGTGGGGGGCCGCATAGCATGTGTGCGAAGCGCGAAAAGTTGTTGGTTCTCAAAATACATTTTGTGCTCAAACATGAAAATGTATGTATATTTCTGCACAGTAATGAGCAGGATAATATACAGGTATGCTACCTTAGAATAGATGTAGACCTATTTGACAGTGCATAAACATAATTGCCTTGACATTATCGGCCGTCAAACGAGCACCAGACAGCTGGACGGACACACACACACACACACACACACACACACACACACACACACACACACACCCTCTGCAGTGCTCAGTGACTCTCCAAAAGCCCTTGAATATGATGGAATATGATTAAGGATTACTGTCATTATGGTAATCTAACAATTCATATCACACACACCATACATGTAACTTTCAAATAATTCTTCCAGGGGCTCTGCGGGATTAAAAAATAAATCTTCCAGGAGCCACAAGGGGGCGCTCCACGGGCCACAGTTGAATACCACTGCCCTACACTGTTTACAGCAAATGAACTACAACAGTAGGTAATACTGTTATATAAACAGAGCAACTAACAATGCAAAAACATTGAAATACTGCTGTAAAAAATAAAGCTACAATAAAGGCCTATTCATAGTCTGGATTTTCGGTGGTGAGGTGAGCACCGCTCTGGTGGTGAGGTGACCACCCGGAGCTGAAATAACATTGAGCGGTGGTGAGTAAAAACAGAGAAGGGCTGGAGCGGTGGCGGTGGTTTGCTCTTCAGCGCGGCTCGTGACGTCATGTTGTAGTTCGGTGGTCACCTAACCACCGAAAATCCAGACTATGTATGAGCCTTCAAGCTCCTATATGGATGTATAACTATCTCTGCCAGAAAATGCACAATCCTTTTATAGTTTCGCAAGATATTATTACTCAAAGTGTTAATGTAACACAGCTCTGTTTACACCTTTATTTTATTCCTATTTATATTCAATATTTATTTATACATAGGCCTACATTGTTTTATCTTGATTGTCTTGTTCCATTTTTGCTTTGGCAATGAAAACGTACGTTTTCTCATGCCAATAAAGCTGCTTGAATTGAGAGAGAGAGAGAGAGAGAGAGAGAGAGAGAGCGATGAGACTTCTGAGAGAGAGAGAGAGAGAAGAGACATCTGAGAGAGAGATAGAGAGAGAGAGAGAGAGAGAGAGAGAGAGACTTCTGAGAGAGACTTCTGTCATGGTTTCCATTCTAGACCAACAATAAAGGAACACTATCTACAGACAACAGATCTACACAACTGCACCATATGACTTCTACCCATTTTGAAATATGTCATCGTAATTTCATGGACCATTTTGTCTGTCCTCTTAACTCTAACATGCAGTTTGTCAGTAAAGCCCAATTCCTACTTTCTTGTGTATAAATTAAAGGGTTAGTTAAGATTCTTGGACTTAAAAGCTGTAGAAAATACTTGCCATTAATATACATGTAGTGGTTGCAAATGTATTAATTGATTGCCTGAGTCCCGTGGTGGTAGTTCTGGTCTGGTTATTAAAGTAGTTCCGGTCATTTGGCGGGGGTCTGGGGGCCAGACATAAAAAATTAATTCATCCACAAAACTAGCGTAATTTGTATAACTCCCACCACAGGACTCAGGCAATCAATACCTTTGCAACCATACTATATTAATAGCAAGTATTTCCTACAGCTTTAAGTCTAAAATACATTGCAATTTGGGTTTGAAAAATGTTCGTTTGTCAACGAATAGACGTTAAGTTATCAACTTCTTTAAAAATGACTTTAATGTGTAATGGAATAGGCTTCTGGGTGTCTTTGTACCTTGACAATTAGCAATTATGATAACACTGTGTTCTACAGTATGTTTAATGTGTACCAATCCTAAAAAGTACTTTAGTTTGAATCTTGTGCCAATCTTCTGAGATGCTGTTCATATAATGGACGTTAACTCAGGTGGAATGTATCTCATGTATCTCTCTGTCACAGCAGACAAGTTAGATCTTCACTGGATTTTTCTTTAGCAACCTATACCTACAGTACAGTATGTCAAGTGAATCCAACTGATACTCAGTGTTGGGCAGTAACTAGTTACTAGTAATATATTACTGTAATATAACTTTTCCCAGAAACGAGTAGTGTAAGGTATTACTCTGCCAAAACAGTAATATTACTATTTACTGTAAAAGTACTATTACTTTAGTTTTTGTTTTGTTGGCTGTTGGCTTGAAAACATTTCATTTAAAATGTTGAGAGAGATTACTGCTTTATTGTATAGCCTTTTGGCTGATTAGTGACTTCTTAATCACAAATTCTTCTTAATATTATTCAAAACAATTGGATTCAGTTCTAAAAGAAGCAGACTAAACAGTAATAACACAGTAAAGTAATAACATATTACTCTCCTAAGTAATATTGCCCAACACTGCTGATACTTAATTAATACTTAAACAAAAGTATTCTTTTATGTGTATATTTTGCACAATAACCATTCCTCATAAGTGTATACTTCTCTAAACTAAATTAAATGTGTTAGTGTCTGCCAGGCCCCAGGGGGCCACGGAGGTCCACATTTGTCTTTGTGTGCGTGAATGAAAAGGAAAATACTGTATACTGTAAAAGAGACGGAAACATTATGCATTACGAATACAATATGACAGCTTTTTAGCCAGGCAAGTGGGGGTTAAGTGCCTTGCTCAAGGGCAACTGGCAGCAGTTACTGTGGGAAGGGAGCATGCTACTTGTTCACGTCCACTGGCCAGATTTTCCCAGCAGGTTTGGAGGGTTCAAAAGAAGAGTTTCACGCTGCTGGTTAAGCTTGCTTGAATCAGGTGCCAAAAAGATGCTGTATTGACATATCCCTGCTGGTTTAGGATCGAATCTTTCCAGAACATTCTCTCTATCTCTCTCAGTCTCCAAATCATTCTCTTTCTCTCAATATCTAATCCCTTTCTCTCCCTCTTTCTCCAACATCCCTGCACCCCCCCCCCCCCCCCCCCCCCCTTCTCTCGCTCTGTCCACCACCCATACTCTGTATCCCTATTGACAGAAGATAAAGTGTCCACTGTCTTTGCAATCTAGTGATGCCGATGTTATAATCTTTAAGAGGAAATGGGACAGGCGCCCGCTGGGTGGCCATGAAGCGATTTAAGAAGCCCACCACATGGCTGATTAAGGGGTGCTAATGCATTCAAATGAATGCCAGCTCCTCAGCTGTCTTTGGTGCTTCTGCCTGCTTATACACAGTGTTGCTGAGAGACACGGGGAGAAGAGCGAGAGAAGACGGAGAGGGAGAAAGAGAGAGAGGATAAAACTGAGGAGGAGCACCGAGATCAAAGTGGAGAGAACGAGTAAGAAAGGAGGGATTCATCAGCCTCCTACACAGCAAAAGGCTCATGTTAATTTATCCATTTGTACACTCACTTGTTAAATGTACACGGAGGATTTTATCTTGGACACACAGTACAGCCATTCCAGGGTAACTCAACCGTTATGAACTAGTCTACAGTACTCTGCACTCTCTGCAAGAGTTCCATCAAACACGCAACTGTGTCCAAATCCAAACGCAGCAACGCCATTGTTCAGCAAGCAGTGATAAGAAATTGCAACAGGCAAGAAAATGCAACATCATATTTCTGCTTCTCCGTTTGTAACTAGCACACTGTAAAAGCTGTCAAGCAGTCACTGGCCTCCTCCAAAAACCATGAAAAATCAAGATAAGTGTGTCCTTCCCTGCAGAAGTACAAAAGCATTCACCTCCTGCCCTCGTTGCAGACCTCTCTGCTGTCTAGAAGAAAACTGGCAGAGAAAAGGGAAAGGAAGTTTGGCAAACGTCTGCTTTAGCCTAGCCTGGGCAGCATTCCATTTTGTGTTTATGATCCGGTCGGGAGAGGATGGTAACTTTGTAGTCAATGATTTGTAGTCAGCTGGCAGGAAACCACAAAGCGGAATCAGTATTATGAATGGGTACTTTCTTATTCCGCCTTGTGGTTTCCTGACAAATCTGACTACAACATGACGTAAATTACCATCCGCTCCAGACCGGTTCACAAAGAAATGTTGTAACACAGACCAAGCTTTCCTCCGAGGTGTAAAGCCTGGTGACGCGAGGTTAAGGTTTAGCCAAAACATGAGACTGTACTGTTGTTTCAGGTTTGACATCACATTTTTTAAATGCATCCTGTAAAGTTGGCCGAGTGGCCGCAAGGCTCCAAAAAGTCAAAAAATTCAGTTTTCTTTTTTTTTTACCTCTCCAGTGCAGGTTAATTCACAGTGTAGCCCAGGCAAAAAAAAACAGTTCAAAAATAAATAAGACTTTCCAAAACAACAGAACAGAATAAACACTTGAAAACTAAGGGAAATTAAACAAACCAGGAACTTAATAAACTATAAACAGGGAAGACCTTATAAATACAATGGCCCTGGTAGCTCTCCAATAGATGTTGTCACTCTAGCCTCATACAAGAACTGAACCCCTGCCTTTTAAGCAGGTGAGGCAAACCATCACCTGATTGCTAATTGGTAACTCTTATAACTTAACCAAGGCTAGCTATAAGGTCCATACGTTATTTTACACAATTACATCAGGACGTATTGAAGTTACAAATAATATTCCATAAAGTTTTCCGAGGTGCAAATTAATTCACAGAATGATACTAATAAAGCCAAAAAATATATATAAACACATTACAACATACACCCCTGATCCTCTACAGTGCTTGGCACATTCCAATCAGGATTGCCAGCACTGCAGAGGAGAGACAGGTGACCCCACAAACAGTGTCAATAAATACACCATTTAAAAAAAAGTTCCCAGTCCTCCTGTTGAAAATGTTCAGATATACTGATACCTCTGTAAGGAAAACCTGCAACGCCATACTATTAAACAGCCTTCCCAGCTGGCTTGCTGTTAATTGCATTGGGAAGCAGCTGTGCAATGTGCATGTGCAATTGTGCATGCAAAGTTCCTCCTTAATGTCTATAGGGCACGGGTTGCCGCGTGACACATCCCAAGTGGGACATTTGGGTTGCAGTGAAAACACATTCAAACAAGCAACAATCTATTCTGAAACCAACTGAAATGTTAAATAAACAACCATGGTTAAGCAAAAAAGCAAAGTGAAGCACAGAAAATGACGAGAAGAGTTTTATTTGCTGTTGTCCAGAAGAAAAATTGTCTTTTGTATTTATTTTCCTTCAGGTTCAGCAGAGCTGGCAGTGCAACTACTACTACATAACCACATCTGACCCTCCCAACAGACAGGTGATGAGAAAAATATGTTCAGAAAGTGTGTGTGTGTGTGTGTGTGTGTGTGTGTGTGTGTGTGTGTGTGTGTGTGTGTGTGTGTGTGTGTGTGTGTGTGTGTGTGTGTGTGTGTGTGTGTGTGTGCGTGTGCGTGTGCGTGTGCGTGTGCGTGTGCGTCCAGAGGAGTTGGAAGAGTGAAAACCCCATATGCCCTTGGCAGATCCAGGGCCAATGTGATGTGAGTTTTGCAGAGGCATATTTCAGATGCACAGCGAGGATGCATGGAAATGGATAAATCAATGAGGCCATCTGGGAGAGGAAGTCAAGATGAGGGATGGTTTAACGCCGAGGTTCATTCGACAGTAGCCTCACAGACCTAATTATTCCATTCATTATCAAGAAGAGGGCTTATTATTGTCACAATGCAAGTACAATTCTTTCCTTCTCTTTTTTAACTTGCCTATGAATAAATGAGTGCATTTGTAAGAGCATATATTATTGGCACACATTAAAAGACCATAGGCCTACCAATAGTCTGGCAGGTTAATCCACTAATTATGTTTTGACCAATTTACAAAGCATATCGTGGTTTGTTTGATTTCCAAGGAAGCCATTGCATTGGATTCAACCGTTCATGCAACCGTATGATCCTGAACCGGATACGGCAATGCCATTGACCCTCACCCTCACCAAAATGGCTTTCGAGAGGGGAGAACTACCTGGCCCGATCCTGGACCTAAGGAGAATCATCGAGGAGGTTAAAAGGAACAACCTGACTGCCCTGTTGTGCTTCATCGACTTCAAAAAAGCATTTGACTTGAGGCACAATGATGAAAATCTTTGAGGCCTATACGTTGTCCCTCTGAACGTACTTCTGGGAAATAGAGACCATGTACGAAGGAACAAGGGCCAAGGTGGTGACCCCAGATTATGGCAACAGTGGTGAGTTTGACATCTTGACTGGGCAAGGGCACACCCTAGCCCCCTTCCTCTTCACCATAGTCCCAGACTACGCACTAAGGAAGGCCAACAGAGGACGAGAGCACGATCTTGGCCTCACCATAACACCAAGGAGGTCAAGACGACACCCCACAGTAGTCCTGACAGACCTGGACTATGTGGACGACATCAGCCTGCTCTCCGACCATGTGGAACAAGCTCAGGAGCTCCTGACCAGAGTGAAGGCAGAGTGTGCCAAGGTTGGCCTCCAGCTGAATGCCAAGAAAATTGAAGTTATCACCTATAACATCCCTACGGAACGTCAACCTCTGACAACAACAGAAGGCACTGCTCTGAAGAAAGTCAAGGACTTCAAGTTCCTGGGCTCATGGGTCAACTCAGCGGAGCAAGAGGCACTTGCATGGCGGTAAAAGAGAGTAAGGTCCGCACACTGGACTGAGCTCCAAAAGCTTACGTTTTTATTTTCTCACCACAGGGATGTGACGTTTCGAGTCTCACGGCTCTTCATCAGACAATGAACATCACAAACAAGCTTCTTCTATGCAATGGTAGTGTGTTCTCCTATACGGCAGTGAATGCTGGACCCTGAAGCCAACCCTGAAGAAGTCTCTAGATACGTGCTACACCAGAATGTTGTGTGCAGTACTTATCAGCAAGCGTACACATGTTACCAACAAGAATATGTATGATGGAATGCCAAGGGTGAGCCAGAAAATAGCAGCCAGGAGAATGAGACTAGCAGGACACTGCCAAAGACACCAACAGCTGCCAGCCAGCAAATGAGTACTCTGAGAACCAACACACGGGCACCGGTCACAAGGACGTCCCACATTAACATATGCGGATGTACTCAAGAAAGACGCAGGAGTGCAAAGCACCAACAAGCTGGCCAGATGTATGATAACCGGGATGACTGGAAGCCACGATGGAGGGGTCGTCTGAGGACGACCTAGAGAGAGATTTCAGTACAGTATGCTATTTTATACTATTCTATACTATTTACAGTTATGTCTTTTAACAAAGTTATGCTATTGTTGTACTTATAATACTTAATACCTTAAAATTCATTAATTTAATTAATTAATTAATTGAAATGCCAAAAATTGTCTCAGAATAGATTGATTTAAAAATTCAAACGTCCAGGTGTTATTAATGCTGTTTTGCAAACATTTCCTCCTGACTCCTTGTATAGTATTGCCTTTTGTCTTATTATTAAATTGCCTTTTCTGTTTTCTTACCACCACCAATGTCAAACAAGGTGGACTTCAAAATAAACCCTCCATTGACTAATAATATAATGACAATGTTGCTTTATTAATCAATACAGGTCTTATTTTGAAGTCTGCCGGTATCAACAGGAAGTCATATAGATACATTACTTCTACCAACAGTTCAGCGGCGGTAATTCTTTCACCCCATTTAGTTTGTCTGTCTGTTAGCAAAATAAATCATGAACAGATGGTCGGATGAAATTTGGCAGGAATACACAGTAGGCTACCCCAAAGGGGTGATTACATTCTGTATTGTTACAAAGAGACTTACTACAAACAAATTAGAACTTTATTCCAGCTTCGGCAGGTCTTGCAGAGACTAACAAAGTTCTCCGAAGATCAAACTGTATACTATATAGTGCTAACATCAGTGAAGATAAGTATTGTACACAGGAGCAAGAACTGTCAAAATGAACTTTGGTAAAACAATGAGTTTGTTTGTTTGTTTGCTCCACAATGACCTGCCAAAGCTGAACAAAGTTACTACAAAGTTATACTTCAACTGGAATATGCTGCAGCCTTTATGATTAAGTGAATGAATAAATGAGGTCTCGTTTATCCTTTTATCTTTTTAACCCTCTATCTGTCATGTTTTGCTTTGTTTTTTTTCTTAATAAAGTCTGTTCCTAGTGTTCCCATGTAAAGCGCTTTAGGTATTTAGAAAAGCGCTATATACATTTGAGCTATTATTATTTAGTATTAATGTTTATTTCGAACATTTAAAAAAGACATTTTTTTTTTTTTTTTATAAATTAAAAATAAAAGCAAAATACAAAATGTTTCACAATTGTTCAAAAAGGAGTAAGAATGAAGCCTAAGAGCTCATCTGGTCCTACACCTATTCTTACAATTTAAAAATAAACTTAAATCTGTATATTCAAATATTTAGAAAGATAAGGTTTACATTTTTGGATTTCGAAATTTGATGAAAAAGCGATGCAATCCAGTGGCTCTCAAACCTTTTTATTGTAAGGACAAAGACCCCAGAATTTAAATTTTAAAAGATAAAATATTTGTGTTACAATCTCCCAAAAATATTCAAATATTTTCAAAATTGTCCCAAGATTTTTTGAAAATACAAGAACACAACACTTTGCGATGTGACGCGTTGAGTTTGTAGAATGCCCAATTGCTGTTGAACCTGTATAGAGTTCTAAAGTGGTTGAAATTTACTTTAATGTTATATCAACTCATTTTGGGGGACCACCTGAAGGCTGAAACCCACCCAAGGGGATTCCCGGAGCTCACTTTTAGAATGTATAATCCTTTGCCATTGTGATGTCAGTGTGCCATCAAATGACATCATAATGCACAAATTCTGTCTGAACAAAATAGCAAGAACAGATGGGTGAATTTACACAAAACTTGGTGGGAATGGTCATATATTGGTCTTTATTTGATATAGTATTAACACCTCATTACAATGCTTAAAGTCTTTCAATTTCTTGTTCAACTTCATGGTATTATTGTCCCCATAAGGAATATTTGGTATGCAGCACAAAGTACAACAGTAAACATATACACATTATAAAGTTGATGTTTTCATTCATGCATGCACACACCCCAGGTCGGATCAGGGTGAAAATTTGCAAAAATAAATACTAGTCTACACCCCCTGGACATGGCGCTAGTATGTCACAGGGATTGACCACAAATCCATCCTTTGATGCTCGAGTGCCGAGCAGGGAGACATTGGGTACCATTTTTATAGTCTTTAGTAAAATTAGGGAGCTATGTAGGGTATGTAGTATTTGGTAGCATTTTCAAAGTGGTGTGTGTCTTGTATATCTTGATTTTATTTATTTTTAGTTGCCTATATACTGTAATTACATGCCCAAAATTGGTACACCAGTTTGTAAGTGGTTAATCTGTGCGTGGGGTATATAAATATTGAACCAATTAAAAGCATTAACAAGGGCTTGTAACTAAATACTAAATTGGATCCATTGAAACGCAGGGCATACAATGAGAGAGAGAGGCGAGTAGGACAGCAGGTCATTTCCCTTAGAGTTCTTAAACTGTGGATGTCAATCCACCTTATTGTCTCCACCAGGCCGAAGGCATGGGGAGAGAGTATGTTTTGCACTCCGTCCGTCCGTCCGTCCGTCCGTCCGTGTGTGTGTGTGTGTGTGTGTGTGTGTGTGTGTCTGTGGACAGCTAATCTCCAGTACCGTTGGCTTGATCACAGCTAATCCTCGGCACCGTTGATCACAGCCATACTCTGCACACACACTCCCTGAATGCCATAGCTGAACCTCTGCCCCAAGGTTTTCACATTGGCCTCTTATAGCGCCACCAGGAGGCCGCTTTGTGCAAAAAGAAATTGGACAGTACACCTACAGATTTGGTCCAAACATTACGCAAATTGGTACACAGTCTATCTAGAGCCATTCAACTAAACGGGTCTTTCAGATTTTCTCATATGTAAAACACATTTTCTTGCGTGAAATTTGGATAAAATCTGAAGGAGTAATATTATTACTCCTTCAGATTTTATCCAAATTTCAAATCGTTACACATGCTCTCCATAGTCATGTGATCAAGACGGGTTTGTTTGATTTCTTATAATCCATCCTGATTGGCTATGATTGGCTTCTAAAGTTTTCAGGAGTAGCCCGCTTTGTACATGTTTTGTACAAATCGCCACAACTCCTCAACGCAGCGTCCAATTGCGGTGAAACTGTGCATGCATATTTCCACTAGGCTGAGGAAGAAATGCCACTTGACAGTTTTCAAATCGGTGTCATGGTGGCGCTACAACAGGCCATGTCGCGTCACACACACACACACACACACACACACACAGTCACACACACACACACACACACACACACACAAACACACACACACACACGTTTATATTACTCCTAAACATTTTGCCAAACATCACACACTCCTATCCTCCTGGTGGAGACCTGTGCGGGGAGGTTATCATATACTGATTACTATCACCTGATGAAGGCCGTTCACGGCCGAAACGTCGTGTCCTGAGTTAAATGGTGTTTTAACAAAATAAACACTGTTGGAGCAAAGACTGTGTGCAGACTACTCCTTCTCTGTATGTACCTTTTGTCCAGCACCAGCAAAGAACTGGATGTGTGCAAGCCACCTGCTTAAACAAGCCCCTTGGGGTCCCCGGGCCACACGTTGAGAAGCAGTTCTTTCCACTATCACCATTAATGCTTTTCTTTATCCTTTTGATAACAGGCAAAACTGCTTCTCCAAAAGCAGAAGTACAAGATGTGAAGTGCCTTGTTTTTATAGCCTATTATAGTTACATTTCGGGAAGCTTATCTGAAATGGTTGTGTGTTGTTTAAATGGTTATCGGCAGCCCAATTGATGGATTCGCAAGTTTGACACAAAGCCGTGGCACCATTACAGCTGGCACTGTTCGGATTAAAAAAGGTGCGGGTAAAATGAAAAGGGCCAACCCACCACAAGAACACTGCCTTGTATTGTATTTTATATCACCATTTTACTTTGAGTCTGTGCCTCTTATCTAGTCTGTGCGGTTCTCCAAATGAAGGGGAACATTAGAGGCCTTGCGTCGTTGCTAGCAAGGCTATAATTGCGCAGATTACTCTGAAAACCCTCGCCCCGTCACTTACACCTCCATATATGGTTGTCAGTCCATCATGCTTCGTGACATCACTCCTTGTGACACGCTCCATATATGACTGTCTCCACGACGACCTCGTGACACGCTCCATATATGACTGTCTCCACGACGCCTCGTGACACGCTCCGGAAAGTTGTCAGTCTGTCACGCCTCGTATACTGTATGAAGATCACGACAATGTCGATCTGACATAATCGAACCCTGTACACTCAAGACACGCTATATATGGCCATGAACCCTGGCCATACCTGTTTTTCATTGTGCATTTTTTGGTCAATGAAAAACAAGAGAAATATATGGGAATGTCAATATATGGCAAAATTGTGACAGCCTCATGATAACCAGTGTGGTTGCCGCAACACGAGTCACACTTGCAAATGAACCAAGTTGGTACAACACATGGATCTCCATACTGTATGTGGAGCTGACTATCATCACCTGGATCTCCATATATGAAGATCACAACACTGACCTCATCAAACCCTGGATAGCCATACATGGTTTGAAATACTAGATCTGCATGGAGCCGGCCAGCAACTCTACATCTGACCTCATTGACCTCAACTGGGCCGTATTAAGAAGATCTGTTGTTTTGCTTCTCTCCCTCAGGGCGTCTTAGTGGTAACCACTAATGTAATTCTACTACAATTATCATTAAAGTATATGAACTGGTGTCAAACATTTACTATCCCTATAAATGCATATATTTTTTTAAATGCCAAAATAGCAAAGATTATTCACAGTGTGCTGTGATGTGATGCAATGTGAGCTTAAAATGTTCCTGTGACAGTGTCATAATATGTAACTATAAAAGTAGGGCTTAAGTGGCTAAATAAGTATCCAAATCATGTTGTTTTCTACCGCATGTTGCTCTAGCTATAACTGCAGACTCCAGCACTGCTTTCTAGTGATAACTTTGGTAGACATCATTCATCAGGCTAAGTATCACAGGCCTGTCCTAATCTCTTAGCATTGCCTTGAATGTCTTTTTTTCATTTAGTTTATTTTATTTCCCCCCCCCCATGTGAAGCAGAGCAAACTACGGTAATTGCCTTTGTGACTGCACTGCCTCTCCTGGATGACTCTCAATTATGTTTCCCAACGTGATTTATTACACCTGTAATGAGCATATACTGTATGAATAACACAGAGACCATAAGAACATTAACATTCGTTAATTAACATAATTAACTGATTAATGAATTGAGCTATCAACTGCCAGGTTCAGACCTAGGATATTACTGCAGATATGGCACTCATGACAATTTGAATATTGAAAACTGAGGGTGTTGAATTGCATACCAAGTCTTGGCTCAACAAACACAGAAACTCTCCTGCATTTTCATTCATTTTTCAGTACCCTGTGTACTAGAGTACCCTACTACTGACAAATGAATAATTATTCAAGTACATGCTTAATGTGAGATGAAATGCACATGAAGCCCTCAGATCCTCAAGTCTTTTAATTAAAAAAATGTACATCTCATAGGCTACAGCTAGTGAGTTGTGAAACATACTGACTTAGGATTAGGATGCTAGGATGCTAGGATGCTTTCTATATTCCCTCAAGAAGAAGTTATATATGGATTCCATCCATTTTATAGTATCATGTGATACCGATACGCTATTCTCACTGAATTAGTATCACAGTATTGAAGTATTGGATTTTGCACTGCAGAAAGGTGAGGAGAGCTTCTGCTCTAAAGCCTTGACCTTGACACTGGTTAAACATATAAATGTTTAACTGCAACTACGTGACATACAGTCAGAGAGCCAAGGATATTAAGAGTAAACTAGAAATGCATTTATTGTATATACACTGGTATAACTTACAATAAATGCACAAAATCTCGTGTGCGTATGTCAGTCTCTCATCTGTAGTTCACGTATCTCAAGAACCAGCCGATTGAGAGCACGGTGTTGAGTCGGTCGGATAGGCGGTTGTACAGAACTGCCGATCTGACTGTTACGCGGTACAAGGGGTACACTGATAACTGGGCGGGGTATGCATTCCCAATTTACGACGTTCTCCAATAAAACCCACGCCTTCGGCTGTTCCAGCCTTCTGCATGGCGAGGATTATTGCATCCGCTTCGAATGTTATCAACCGATAATCATAGTAGGTTACTTATCACTCGAATGCAATCGAGCCAGCAGGCTTGCCTGGAGCCTACTGCATGTATACTGGCTGTGATTAGGAAGTGAAATGACTGCCTCCGCGGACGAAGCGAAAACATTGTGAAACTGACTTAAGTGGCCGTTTAAGACTGATATGAGTTTAGGGGACTTACGTGGCCGGTTAGGGTTAGGTTAGAAAGAGCCATAGAGTAAAGGTCCCGACTCCCCACACACCGAGCGCGAATTTGGATTTTTAAGCGGCGTTTCTCCATCGGTTTTCTGAAAAACGCGGCCGGTGTGCAACCACCTTAAGACAGAGTTACGCACACTCTTCATGGGGCCAGTCCAATGGCGGCTCTTCTACATAGACTTCTATTGGTTTGTCCCTATTTGAAGGCTTCAAATAGGGACAACTGGAAGTTTACGTAATGCATTGGAGTCTATGGGCTCGTGTGAGTACATGTTTTCTGCCCCCTCAATATCGCAACTCTTCTGGGTTAGAGTATTTAGGGTTAGTAATAGTCAGACAACACGTCCGACGTCGCCGTGTTTCCGTGACGCGTTTCCTAATGGCAGGCAGTTGGCTCCGGGCGAGCCTACTGGCTTGATTGCATTCGAGTGATAAGTAACCTACTGGTGATAAGGACACTGCAGCATTCCTTTTTGAGCGGATATGGTTCTATTTAGACAAACACTAACGACCAAAAAGACTTCCTAACATGGATGTTTCACAGTGTGACTTTAAACAGTTTTTGATATAAAAGCAGCCTATGGAGCTGGCATTGTAAAAGATCTACATTTGATCACAGAATAACTGAACACACAACATGCCTATTTTGAAAGCTTGGATATTATTACCCCACATAATTCAAAAAGGACAAACCAGAGTGTAAAACACACTTAAACTAGACCATATAGGAGTATTTAACAAAGTCGGAATTAGTACATCAGAGTCTGGTCCGTCGTGCGAGTATGCAGCACAATTAAAACACACATTGATGGAAGAAAAGGAAAAAGAGGAAGAGAACATGCAAAAAAATAAATAAAAAAGACGCTAAATAATAAATATGTTGAGTTAACAGTGAGCACTCAGCTTTCAGCGCAGCACTAATGAGACCATCTGGGGAGTAGAATGCTTTAGCGCTCATGTTGGTTCCACAGTATAGCCTCACAAAGCTGATTATTGCATTTATTATATGATGAAGAAAAGAACCTTGTGGTCGGTGTCACAACCCCCCGTCTCACCACTTTGTAGTTGGGTTGAAAATAACAACAATAACAACCTTAGCCTTTTATACTTGTGATGCGATGTGTTGTGAGCTTGTAGGTCTGCCATGTTTAAAAAAATATATTTATACATTTACGATTTTTCACCTGAAATTAAGATTAATTATCTTATGACCACAATTCAGTTCAGGACATGTTTGTAACCAGTGAAGCCCTGCGGCTGTTTGTTCTGTACACTAAGTCACATGACTCAAACACAATGTCAATATTTTTCATTGACTTTGATGGCGCTCTGAAGCTGCCATGGTTGTGTGCATTCCTAGTGTAGCGCAACATAGTGGCTCCCAACAACTGTCATCAGGACCCCTACTGCTGGCTTTCAACATATCACATCTAAGTAGTCCCTCATTAGACAAATAGAAGTACAAGGACACCAGGTGAATGTAATTACCTTCCTGGAAGGATGGAAAACTAGCCTGGTTCCAGAGGACTGGGGTTGATGGAGCATGGCACTAACCCTGCCAAGGTTAGAGATTCAATTATATCACATTTGAATTGCTACATCCCAAATACAGCAGGCAAGGCATACAAGAGTACAATTATTGTGTGCACATGTGTACATTCAAAGTTATATATAGTTATATTATATAATGTACTCATTTGTGCACCTGTGTCGCACACCATAAATAGCAGGTCTACAAGCTCAGCTATGTGCCAGTGCAAAGCATAATTCTGGCACGGATCCACTGTTGGAAGACCAGCCCTGCACTCTGGGAACATCACGACTGCAGTTTCATTAGCATAGTTAATGGAAAAAGGAACACATTCAGGAATGTGAAGAATTAAGCCTTTTTTCTCTGCCACCAAGGCAATGAAGTGATAGCAGATTATATATAGCAGGTGCCCTTTTTTCCTATTGTGACTCACCTCACCTATCCTGCCATTGAGTGCATTTCCTCTGTAATAATGCCTGCAACACCTTAATGGACGCACGAACCATGATTACCATAGGTTAGACCACCACTGCAGTCAGTCTGTCGATTAACAGCCATCTGTCCTGTAGACAGTGAGTGAGCGCCCGCCCACGCACATCAACCACAGTGCACACGCGCAGCGCACAAGCCTTAGATGTCAGTCTTTTGGAATGCCAAATGCTGGAGATGTGATTTCATGCACTCAAAATACACTCTCACACAAGCACACACATCCACTCATATTATGTCAGAATTGTACATCTGTGTGCATACGTAAGAATTCACTTGTGAGACATTGTCTCTTTTTTTTTCTGTGTGTGTGTGTCGTCTCTCTCTGGATCTCTCGAATCTTGTGTGTCTCTGAATGAAATAAAGTATAAGCAAGACTAAATCCTCTCCCTGTCTCAGTTGTTGCATGTAAATAAATGATCTTAGGTAAAACAGGATGCCTAGCAGCCCTATCTGTGCACCTGTATGGATAATAGTTATATTCACATTTAAACCATTAGTGGTTTCTCCTCTCTCAAGCACAATTCTCTATGGCAGTGATTCTCAACATGGGGCCTGGTGACCCCAGGGGTCCTTGAGAGGGTTCCAGGGGCTCCACAGCTAAATTATTGATATTTAGGAGGACCCAAATTGAGCTTTACGGTTCTGAAAATCTGACAGTGAATGTCAGTTCCATTAGTACACTCTAAAGGTATTTTTTAATTTAAATTTTATTAAATGTGGGTCCGTGGCCTGATGCAAATCAAACTGGGGGTCTTTGAAATGTAATGGTATAGTGGTATAATGGTAGCTCTCTCTCTCTCTCTCTCTCTCTCTCTCTCTCTCTCTCTCTCTCTCTCTCTCTCTCTCTCTCTCTCTCTCTCTCTCTCTCTCTCTCTCTCTCTCTCTCTCTCTCTCTCTCTCTCTCTCTCTCTCTCTCTCAGACACCCTTGAAGAGATGAGGCGGTCAGTTTCCTGTTTCATTTGCCTCTGGTCATGCAAGGCTGCCTCAGTGTCTCCGGCCGTCTCCTGGCTCTAAATCAAAGACCAGTGTCAGGCAGCCAGCCGTGGCGGTGACTCCTTTTTATGATATTCTATAGGATCTCGGCCATCGGCAGGAATGAAATCTACGGCTACTAAGAGTTACCAACAATCCTAACTGGGATGAGGGGCCGGGCCGTTCGCCCGCCCACCCGACTGTCACGTTCGCCACAACGGTGGCCTTCCTTTCCTCCTTCCTCTTCCACTACCCTCTCCTCCTCTTTTCACTTTGTTCCTTCCTTCTCTCCTCGCTTTCTCATTCTCTCCATTCCCATTTCTGTCGTTCCTTCGCTCCTTCCATCCCTCCTTCCTTCACTCTGCCCATTGTATCTTCTGAAACCTCATTAAGCAGCAACACTGGGACGCTTTAGAGTTCATTCTCTGCTTATAGGCTCCTCTGGGTTTGTTATCAAGCTGTGACAGTTTCCATTTGCAGGTACTAGATACTGCTTCTGCTCTCTCTGATGCCCCCCCACACACACACATACACTCTTTCTCTCCCTCTCCTGCACAAATATATTCCTAATTCATAAGAATATTAATATACCCACAGACAGTTGATAGACTTACAGTACATGTATTAATTGACAAATTCAGTGAAATAGTAGCCTTTCCGAGCCATGCAGCCCATACTGTAGGTCAAGAGCCTATATCTGCTGTCTCTGTAGCATGAGGCAGCTTGATGTACAAGCAGGGCATCCCCAGTCACGATGTACATACAAGTAGGCTACACCCTCTGGACATGATGCTCAGGACCACTGAGCTTCATTTGAGAATTACAGGGATGATTCTAAGTTGAACTATTTTCATTTATAGCGGCTTCTTTACTGTACCTGCGTCTCTCCTGCATTTCAACCTTGTTGGCTGCTGCTATGGCCTGCTACTGACCCAGTCCCAGGTTACATTGACACGCAGGATGCAGTGTATGCACTATGCAGTGTACCATTCTCTCCCGCTTTCTCACAAAGAACACAGACACAGGTGCCTGGTTTGTAATTTCATGCCACCGCCACATCGACTGCTTATGTTAAGATCAGATGACTTGAAACCTTAATTCTTCAAAGAAGTGCCCTAAATAATCAGATCATGTATGAAACTATAAGTACGGCAGTTCACAATTTGCATGAAAAGCCATAGCTCTACTGTTCTTTACAAATGATTCCTGGAATGGCTTTAATGCAAATGTTGGATCTGAGGCAGTCCGTGGTTCTGCATAACTTGGGAGGTAAAGCATGACACTAATATTACCAGGGTTCAAACTGTGCAATATGAATATGCCCACTTGCCCAGATTAGGCCAGTTATTTATGTAATATAATAATAATAATAAACTGTGCAATATGGCCACTTGCCCAGATTAGGCCAGTTATTTCTGTAATATAATTCATTTCTGTGGGCCATAGTCATTCAGAGTCAGAGTGGCTTAAAATGCTATACACCCTCACACATGCTAGGAAAAAGTGTTTTAGTGTTCTCTGTGCAACATTATGATTGTCACCTCCGCTACTCTGTCATAAACAATCATCAGACATGTATGGGGATTAACTAGTGTGTGCCGCGGATAAAACCGAACATACAAAAAGAGTAGGATGTAAATCCATTATTATAAAGACTGGTTATTGCCCACAGGAGATTAATGGTTTTGAATTAAGGATCCAGCTGGGGGGCGGAGGTGGCTCTCCACCTCCAACTGCATGCCTTCCATTAATGGCTGCGGCAGGTTTGCTCCAACAGCACGTTTTCTAAAAATGCACCTGCTTTAAAAGTAAAATGAGTGACATTAGTGAGACAAACAGCCCACGCATCGCTCCCTCTTTCATTTCCCCCACAAAGAGCTTCCCTTGCACGACCACAGTGAAAGGCTTCTCTTTTCTAATTGACATAGTTGACATGAACACTTTCAGGTCACCCATGTGGCAATCAAAGCCGTTAAATGCCACATAGCTGCGTGAATTAGTTCTCTCATAATGATCTGTGGTTGAAATGCATTTAAATTAGAAAACGGTGGCCCTCGTCATTCCAAGGCTTTCTGTTAGGCTCCCTTCAACACAAGGTAATTTAAAATGCAATGTCTTTGTGAGAGCAGCAGCACAAACAGGTCCGTCATTAAACAGCTGCTTTCAAGTGAATCACATTTACATTTAAATCTAGTTCAATAAACACAAACACTGTAATCCGCCAATATCATTTATTTTCTGTCTTTTACAGACACGCAGAGTCACAGACGTGCTTTCACTAGGTGGCACTTCAAAACAACAGGTTTTACAGCTGAGCCCACATACTCCCCACAACTCACAACAGTGTTCAGGTAAGGCCGGGAATGGCATAAGGCACCTTGACCATTAAAACACTGCTGTATGCAAACTCATTTCAAAGACGTTATCCTGGGAAGCTGTATAATGGACTGAACGGTGGCGCTGCATAATAGTGCCGTTGTCAAATATGGAGGTCAATAAAGCCCTGTAATCAAACGATGACAGTCTGTTTCTAGGCCTCGAATCTGACTTTTAACGTTAAATTCTAAATTACCCTAGATGAGTAAACAATAAAAAGACAATGACTTTAGCTCACTGTGCCACGACTTGCAATGCTAACTGTAAAATAGCCAAAATGTTACCAATAGCCTACTGCATAATATTATTAATAGGGGCACTGTCATTTGGAGGTTAGGGCCCTATAAAGCTGTGCCACTAGGACGCCCTGGGCAATGACAAGCTTGGCCCAACGAAAATAATTAACACATCTTTATTTCTGACCCTTTTAACATTAAAATCATGTTTTTAGTAGCCATCATTATCACAATTAAGGAACCATCAGCTAATCCAGTCTAACTTTATGCCCAAATACTAATGACATTATGATTTCATGAACAGTAATGGAAGAGTAAAGTGATATTGGACATGACATTAACGTGGCTCAACCAGTGACAATTTGTACAAGTTGTACAGACATTGTTAAGGTCTGTGTGACACAGTCTTTTTCCTCCTTGATAATACTGTTACTGTATATCCCATTTTCTTCCAAAAAAAAGTACATGTCTGTGGCCATTATATCAAACTGCTCATGAAAATACTGGCTTTACAATTTACAATTTAGGCATTTCACTTTGTCACCACCCCTTGCACCCCCCCAAACTCACCAGCACTTCTCTCACTACCCATTTGTACCAAATAGCATATTTGTTTCCACCAGCCGAAGGCATGGGGAGAGTATGTTTTGCACTCCGTCCGTGTGTCCTCGTGTCCGTCTGTCTGCGTACAGCTAATCTCTGGCACCGTTAACCAGGTCAATGTCAAAATTTGCACACACCGCACACACTCCCTGGATGCCAATGATGAACCTCTGCCCCAAATTCTCCAGAACGGCCTGTTATAGTGCCACCAGCAGCTTTTCACCATTTTTACCTATAACTGCACCGATCTGCGTGATGTTGCATGCACACTCCCTAGACGCTGCACCCCATTCGACCGGTATCTCTGGATTGAATAGGCGAAATCATCCGTTCTCAGCACCTTTCAATAGGGCCAGTATGGCCATATTGGCCCTATTGAAAGGTGCTGATAACGGATGATTTAGCCTATTCAATACAGAGATAACGGTCGAATCCGCTGTGGAAATGACACGTTCAGCCAAGGGTGCGTATGCCAGTATGGCCATATTGGCCCTATTGAAAGGTGCTGATAACGGATGATTTCGCCTATTCAATACAGAGATAACAGTCAAATCCGCTGCCAAGGACAAACCTTTGACCTGCACTTTTCACATCTGCCTTTAATAGCGCCTCCAGATTTTGTCCACAAATCATTACACAGTATCTCTATAGTCATGTGTTCAATACGGATCTGTCCGACCATCCAAATTGGCTAACATTGGCTTTCAAAGTGTGCAGGATTGCAGGCTGCTTTTTGTCTCATCAGCCTTCAACACCATTCAGCCACACATACTAGTTGGAAAACTAGCTAACAACTTTGACTTAGACCCTGGTATTATTGGTTGGGTTCTGGATTTCCTCACAAATAGAACCCAGAGGGTAAGGGTGAATAGGAATCTGCCTGGTGAATTAACATCATCCACCGGTTCACCACAAAGTTGTGTACTCTCCCCACTCTTATTTATCCTGTACACAAATGATTGCAGAAGTCAATATGCAGACAGACACAAATTTGCTGATGATTCTTGTTGTCATTGTTAGTCTGTTGGGTGATAGTGAGGTCAGCCATGGCCCAGTTGTGGATGACTTTGTTTCTTGGTGTGAAGAGGCATTTTTACAACTCAACGTCACAAAGACCAAAGACATGTTCATTGATTTTCGTCGATGTCCACTTGCTCCTCAGAGCAGTGTTATTGATGGCCAGTCAGTGGAGTTTGTAACTAATTCATAATGTCATAATAGACAATCGTCTCAAATTCGACTGCAACACTGAAATGGTGTGTAAGAAAGGCCAGCAGTGCCTCTCATGTCAATGGAAGTTGGCCAAATTTCAGGTCGACGAATCACTGATGATTTTATTTTATAGATCCTTCATTGAGTCTGTCCTCACCTTTGCTGCCATTTGCTGGTATGGTAACCTCGGTGTCAGACAGAAAAATGCCCTTAACGGGGTTGTTAAGGGGGCTAGCAAAATTGTGGGGGCAAAATTCAGCTGTCTGAGTCATATATGTGACCAGATTTGACTGAGAGACTGCCATCACGCAAACTTTTTTTTTTTTTAATTAGTTAATAGCACAGGCAGACTCTTCACATACTAGAGCATGTCTGAAATAATTGTCAGAGCTGGAATCGACATGTAAAAAACGAAAATTCAAACAGACAGCTCTCACGTCTCACCCCCTATACCGGGAATATGAATTCCTGCCATCCGGCCAATGGTTAAAGACCCCTGTTGGCTGTTACTAAAACCAACAGGTACAAATTCTCATTCATACCTACCTCCATCCGAGCCATCAACAAGGGAAGCAGGAGGAGGTACATGTAGTTACACTCGGTGCACTTTAGCTCTAGTTGCACTTTATATTTAATGTAACATCTGTATCTTGTGATAATGTATTACGTATGTCTGTTGTTGTTATGTATGTTCTACTGTTTGTAATGTCTTTGAGAGCTTTTATTATCTGCTGTAAAACAAAGAGCCCAGTTTGGGACATATGAATAAACTTGACCTTGTTTTCATTTCAGCTAGTCTTTAAAGACTAGCTGAAAGGATCTGCTGTATACACGGTCAAGAAGACAGAGACTGAAGGGGGATAGACTGAGTGAAGACAGAGGCCGAGTCAAGAGGCCGAGACCAAACAGTGGTCGAGACAGAGACCAAAGGGGCGTCAAGACCGAGAGGTGGAGCAAGACTTAGTCAAGTTTATTATCCCAGTTGAGACCATGGTCAATTACAAAGTTAAGTAAAAATACAAATAGATATTGCTGTATCACAGAAGGCAATCTTTGAATCTTGAAACACTGTCTGCAATTATATTTGACTGACCACTCTATGTATAGTACTATAGGAAGAAAACTTGAAATTTAAGTCTCTTATGCATAAATGACCTACTGTATTAAGTAATTATTCAAGAAAGTAAGTCATAAATTCTAGAATAAATGATTGAAAAATATATCTGGCCCTCATGATACTACTGTAGATACTTTAGATCGAGACTGGTCTCAGGTATTACAGCCCTATATCCTCATACATTTTAACCACATCGGGAGGTCTAGCGGAATTATGTCAGCTCCTTAGACAAATAACCTACAACTAGAAAAACTGTAATCAAGGCACTGCACCTAGAATGGAAAATAATAAAATAATTACATTTGAATAACATCCCTAAAATGTAAATCCTGCCTAGTATACAGCTCAGAAATACCAGGCAATGATACAGTATCTTCAAGAACAGTACAGCAATGATACAGTATCTTCAATGTTAGAACACTGAAACAACAGCAGTGGGAGAAGTCAGAACACCTGGCACTCGCACTCACCTCTTCACTAAAACCAATTTTCTCCCAGCCACCATTACTGAGATGGACCTCCATTTTGATCCCAATGGTGTTAGCTTTTCCACAACAGAGTGTAATCTATCTCCCACTTTACCTCCCACCTGTGTCAGCACCTCTCCTGCCTGTGAGAGAGATGCTGCCCCTCCACCACCACAAAGCCCAATCTGACAGCCCAAAAGAAGGCCGTATAGGACCTACTCCCTACTGTAGCAGTGGACAGGGAAAGGGGAGAAAGTGGACCATAGTGCAATTTACCCATTTAAAGCTCTTATGCTCTCAAGCGGCTGTGTGCAGCGATACAATTGATAAAATGTAATTGTTTATGTGACAAAGGAGTGTCCTTATATGAACCCTTGACAAAACGTTAGTTCGCAAATGACCATTTAGAAGAGGTGCTTTTATTTCATTTTAGTATTATGCTTTCTTTTGAAATATTTCTATTTGGTGTTTTATGTTTTTAACACATAAAATAAATGTGGACTTTATTTTTTTATATATTTGATTTATATTGTAACTATCAATCATTTTATAACTGGTTTGTAACTGGTTACTATAATTAACACTCAGGGTTTAACTGTGTATCCACCAGAGGGGCTTATTACAGTATAACAGCTAGTGCCTAATATAATTTGCTTGTGTCCACCTGTTACAGTGGTGGTGATTAAGTTTTCAAATGTGTACGGGGTCCATCTCTTTTAATTTACCGTTCCACAATCAAGCCAGAATAGGGTGTCCCCAAAGGATATCATTTGAGTGTAATTATTTTCCCTCACTGATTAGTAAAACATCACAATTAGGGATAATTAAATAAACACTGTCAGCAAACATGACGGCTGCTCTGAGCCTTTTTACAGCTGCAGGTTACAGCTGTAGTGACACACTCAAATTTAAGCTCATATCTTGGAATTGTGTTGGTTCTCTTGTTCTGTTTTTGTGTTTTCTTCTATAACACTTGCCAAGAATAGATATGGGACTATTTTTATTTGTATATCAAAGGATTGTTGTAACATTTTGTATTTGTATATTACATATGATATAACCACGAGTGTCAACAACAGAGTGTGGAGGGGTGTTGTCCAGGGGTTTTCTTTTTTTTGACTGCTAGGTGTGTTTTGTTTGTTTGTTTTTTCTTGTCTTTTTCTTTTGTGTAAGTCATGTGGATTTTGTATGCTTTATTTAAAATCATTAAAAAACTTTGATGACAAAAAATAAAAAATAAACCTGCCAAGGCACATGAAAGCAATTCACCAAAATATTTTACTTGATTAGAATGCAGAGTGCGCAGAGTGCTCAACGGTTTTATCAATGAGTCATGGTATCATGCCAGTACAATTGATTGTTCTTCTTACTGCAAAACTATACACTTTCAAGGACTCCAGATTCCCCATTAGTCCAGAGCAGTTGAATTATTTTGAGCAAAGTGCATGATGAATAACCATTTCATTATATCTCTAATAACTTTAATAGCTATTGACAAATACACGGCTAGCTCACTGTGTGCTCAGCCAACAATTACTAAACTAGGCTCGGATGATTCTCATTGGGAAAATGTCACAGGAATTGAGGGAATGCCTCATTATCAGGCTATTTCATTTGTTTTATAGCCAGGTCCCATTATGAGAAACAACGTTTTAGATGAGGCTTGGGTATTTAGGCTCCCATTTCCTGAGTGCCTGTGAGAAAGAAGTGTCCTTGGTAAACTGTCATGGGGAGTCGGTGTGTGTGTGTGTCATTTTTTTCCTTTGGCCTTCATGCTCGGTGGACCACCTCCCTGCATGAAACTTTTCCCCCTCTCTCTAAACTCACTAATGAGGCAGAGCCAGAAGTCAGACAGCTGCGAGGGCTAAATGTGCTTCTGAGCAATGCATATAGCATACTAGCCCTAGTTGGCACAGCGTGCCTAGTAGTGCCAATTTAACATCCGCATGTCTTTCTATGCCCCCTCAGCTCCCGCTATTCATGTCAAGCTAAGCCTCCCATAGGTGTCTGGTACGTGTGCCTGTTGAGCTCAGGTCAGTTACACTGTAGCACAGAATCTGGCATTAAGTGTGGATGGGGGAGGTTCTCTCTCTCTTTTTTTTTTTTTTTTTTTTTTTTTTTTTGCGGCTTACGCCTTTTATTGATTTTTTAAGGGACAGACAGTAGGCTGACAGGAAACGGGAGAGAGATGGGGGGATGACATGCAGTAAAGGCCGTGTCGGGTTCGGGAGTCGAACCCGCGGCACACTGCGACTGGATTACCAGTCCGGTGCCCAGACCGTTACGCCACGGCCTGGGCCGGTTCTCTCTCTCTTGACTGATTCAAGTGGGCTTTCTGACTGTGAGTGATTCACATGTCCTGGATAAAACCAAAAATGAATCATAGAAACCAGGAAGAAAAAACGGAAGATGGAAGACTCTGACTCACTCAAAAACAAAAACAAACACAGCGGGATAAACACCTTGCAATCACACATTTAACCACATGAACCCTAACGTCCCTCCCTATTCTGGGGGCAAACATTCAGCAAAAATAGCAGATCAACGCATCTCTATACGTATCACGTCACACTGTGACGTGACACTGTGATGTGATAATGAAATCCTCTACGGAGGAAAGTGAAGGAATTATTTGCTTCCGGTAAGTTCCGGAAACTCACTGCAAAGGTCTATATAGAGACCTGGGGGACCCCAGTCAACTGTTGAAGTGGTGACCTATTTTATACTTCGTCATACGTAATGGGGTTGGGGTGTATTTACAAAACAGCTTTTTACCCCCTTTTTCTCCTCAATTCTAGTCATTATGCCAATTATTTCCTCCCCATACACATTTCTGTGTTGTCACTGTTGTTACTGACTCACCTATACCTACCTATACTATAGTGAGGAGCCTTCATCCTACTCTTTCCACTCTACACTCCCTGCTAACAGGTGCCTGGCTGTAGTAGGATTATGAGATGTTATCACAAATTTAGGGAAAGTGCTTAATATTGTAAGTGGTTATACCATTTGCACAATGAGATCTATACAGTCTATTGCACACAGAACCCCCCCCCCCCCCAAAACACACACACCCACACCCACACACACACACACACACACACACAAACATTTCCCAGTTTCCCTTGTTTCACCACACTGCCCCGTTTGTCACTCTGTTCTATTATTTGACTAACTCGGCTCCCCTTGCCTTATTTATGCAGTGCTCTACTGGGATTTTAAACACTTTATGTGGAGAATAATACAACGGCTGACACTCATATTTCAATGGTTCACCGTTATATCCATAAACCGAGCACCATTAAGTCCAATAAACGAAATACCTCGTAATCCATCACAGCAGGGGCTCCCTTGCTCTATTTTTGGTACCTCAATGGTTACTAACCCTCAGAGTATCATGCCAATAAAACCCACCCATGCAGACCGGCGGCGAGACAACGAGAGCGCCAGTAAAACATTATGCCTGATTGTCTCCACCAGGCCGAAGGCATGGGGGGAGAGTATGTTTTGCACTCCGTCCGTCCGTCCGTGTGTGTGTGTGTGTGTGTGTGTGTGTGTGTGTGTGTGTGTGTGTGTGTGTTTGTGTTTCCGTCCGTGTGTCCGTGAGCAGCTAATCTCGGCCACCGTTAACCCGGTCGATGCCACATTTTGCACACACACTCCCTGGATGCCAACGATGAACCTCTGCCCCAAACTTTCCAGAACGGCCTGTTATAGCGCCACCAGGAGGCCGCTTTGTGCAAAACAAGTTTTTGCACAGTACACCTACAGATTTTGTCCAAACATCACGCAAATTGGTACACAGTCTCTCTAGAGCCATTCAACGAAACCAGTCTTTCAGATTTCTCACACTCCATCCTGATTGGTTAAGATTGGCTTCCAAAGTTCACAGGAGTGCTCAGTTTCAAACAAAATGCTGCAAATCATGAACACATCGCGTGATTTCCGTGAAATTGTGCACCCACATTCCCACTAGGCCGAGGACGAAATGCCACATGAACAATTTCAACTCAGCCTCAAGGTGGCGCTATAACTGGCCGAAACGTGTTTTTACCTCTAACTGCACGGATCTGTGGATAACTTTGTATGCCAACTCCCTAGAGGCCAAGGAAAAACCTTTGTCTGGAATTTTTCACATCTGCTCTTTATAGCGCCACCAGGAGGCCGACATATGTAAAACACATTTTCTATTATTACTCCTTCAGATTTTATCCAAATTTCACGCAAATCGGTACACATGATCTCCATAGTCAGGTTTGTTTGATTTCTCATATTCCATCCTGATTGGCCACGATTGGCTCCTACAGTTTTCAGGAGTAGCCCGCTTTGTACAAATCGCCACAACTCCTCAACGCAGCGTCTGATTGCGATGAAACTGTGCACGCATATTCCCACTAGGCTGAGGAAGAATCCTGGTGGAGACCTGTGCCCAGAAGGTTTTATACTTTGTTGCGCGTTGGTGTGGCATAGACCAAAAATAGCCGATCTTCAAGCTCGCAGCCAAGTAAAAATCAGGCATTACTGTGTGTGTGTGTGTGTGTGTGTGTGTGTGTGTGTGTGTGTGTGTGTGTGTGTGTGTGTGTGTGTGTGTGTGTGTGTGTGTGTGTGTGTGTGTGTGTGTGTGTGTGTGAGGGAGCATCGCCCATGTCATCATGGGAGTAATCAAAATACAGATAGAACATAAAGTAAAAATAACAACGTTGTGACTTTTGCCTCTGGGTTGTTATTACTGTAGGAATGCTCATGGCGGCCACATCCAGAGAGCACAGCGGTGGCAGCAGCATCTCTCTCAACACTCACCTCGTAGACGCCAGAATAACAGCTTGAGATTGATATTCTGGGCGTGGTGGTGCTTTACTGACAAAATTGCATGTCTAAACAAAAACGCGGCCTATTGAAATTCCGATTCTGTTTTGGCCTAGTTTTTTCCTCATATACATTTATATTGTTTGGGGAGGGGCCTGGGCTGGGATTGGGGACTTATCTTATAAGATATTATCTTATAAGTAAGTGCGCACCAGGCAAGGAGCTCTCTGTATTCTTTGCTGCTATGATATGCTGGGATGCTAAGAGAGACAGGCTGTAGATAATAATTCTTCCCCTGTAATCAGCTTTTTTTGTTTGTTTTTTTTCCATTTGCATGGCTGGTGGGTGCACCGCCGGTAAAGAAGTTTCACAACATGATGAAGATAAAATGCTACATTTCCTGCAAATAAACTTGCAAAAGAAGGGAGTCGGTGAGATCACGTGGAGATAAAGACATTAGATGAACATCTCAGCAGAATATGCCCCCAGTCTGGTTTGAACCCTCTGAGCTACCGTGCCATCCCCATCTCAAATGTTGTGTACTGGAGGTAAAAACACGTCACTTCACAGTTCACACATCACATAAGTACTACAATGCATGTTATTGAAAGAATTATGATCTTTGTTGTTGATTGCCATTGACCCACCAACCCACACATACATCCATTCGATCCATCTGTAGCCTACGTCAGTCTCCTTCCCCACTCCCAAGCTGTGAAATGGCCTCCCCCTCTCAGTCATAATTATGTTTATAATGCATTAAAGTCATGGTATGCATAGCATGTGTTACCCGTGTTTATGTGGAACATACCGTGCCAGAGCCCTTCATGGCACTAGCCTCAGAGTTAAAGCCAGTCCCCCAGTGCTACTCAGCGACTACACCCTAGGGCAGTTAGAATGGAACGAGTGCAGAGGACAAATTTCCCTACGGTGATCAATAATGCATAACTATACTGCCTAACCAACATAAATAGCCTACTGCAAAATCAAAAACCTAAACGGAGGACAACTGGGTGGAACAACTCAAATGTGATTCAAGAGGTTCCAGGTGCACATCCTCCTCAAGGGCTCCTATGACGTAAAAAGGCACGTGTACACACATTGTAAATAATTGCTGCATCCAACAGTGTTTATGAGTTCCTGTAAGAGCAGTTGACAGAGACAAGCCCTCACCAAATAGAGCAACTGATAGCTCCATTTGTCCAATTAAGCTCAGCTGGAGCAGTGCGGTCACACCTGGAAACAGTGTGAACACGGGGTAGCAGCGATGATGGTGTGTGTGTGTGTGTGTGTGTGTGTGTGTGTGTGTGTGTGTGTGTGTGTGTGTGTGTGTGTGTGTGTGTGTGTGTGTGTGTGTGTGTTCATGCGTGTGTCTGTGTGTTCATGCGTGTGTGAGTGGGTGTATTTTTAAATATAGTGATCATTTGACTGGTGCAATGACGGATAATTTAGAAACAATTCTCTGCCTTGCAGACTGCAGAGAATAAACAAACGCACACTGTCTGCTGGTGCCATTAAGGTGTCAGATATGTTTAGCTTTGAAGGTCATCCTCAGGCATGCCTGGCTGCCTCCTGGCTTGACCTAATGATGCAAGTAGATTCAATTGAAGAATAAAACCGTTCAGAAGCTCGCCTGTATGCCGCCTGTCTCTCCCTATTGTTTCACCTCAACCTGACTGGCCACTAAATGCATCGCAAACAATGTCAGGGCCCGATGATAGCGAATAAATCTGAGGAAAACATTTCTGTGCTTTTTCAGGAATAGAGGAAAGAGTGCCTGTATTATATTCACGTTGGTACTCGTGCATTTGTTAGACCGTTTTTTGTAATAGTTTTTAAAGGCTCACACTGCTCAGAATATTTTAAATGCATACAAATGGCTGTGTCAACTTACCATTTGAGTAAGAAATATGACATCTAAGCACTTTGCCTAATCCGTGGTCTAGTTTCTTCCCAGTAATGCAAAACTACACAGAAATAGGCTACATTTGACAGACTGACTGTCAGTAGACTGACTACTGGAGTGAACCTTTCAAAGTGCTCTCAGAAGTCTTTGAACAACACATAGAACCTGATCCACTTCTCATAGTGTTGGGAGCCTCAGAGCACTCTTTCAGGCTACAGAAGGCTAAACTGCTGTTCTTTTCTTATGGCTAAACACAGCAAAAAAACGTATCATAACATTCTGGAAACAAAAAAGTGCCCCATCCAAAGCTTTGTCTTGGCGAGCTTACAAATACCCCTCAGTGGATACGATTTCTACGTAGACGTCAGTTTTCTCTTTGCTCATACTGAACATTTTATAATTAAGCTCTGCTGGAGAAGTACAGTCATACCTGTAAACTGTGAGAAGTATCATTATTAATAACTCTCTCTGCAGTTCTCTCTCCACCAAGCCGAAGGCATGTTTTGCACCCTGTCCATCCGTCCATCCGTCCGTCCGTCCGTCTGTCTGTGGACAGCTAATCTCCGGCACCGTTGGCTTGATCACAGCCAAACTGTACACACCCTGTACCCTGTACACACCCTGTACCCTGTACACACCCTGGATGCCACAGCTGAACCTGCCCCAAATTTCTCACATGGGCCTGTTATAGCGCTAACCAGGAGGCCGATTTTTGCAAACATTGTTTTGATAGTACACCTAGTCACTTACAGATTTTGTCCAATCAAATGTGTACCGCAAATGAGTACACAGTCTCTATAGCTATTAAACAAAACGGGTCTTTCAGATTTTTCATACTCCATCCTGATTCGTTAACAGTTTGACTGCGGAAAACGATTTACCAGACTTTTAATCAACCCCCCTTCACTGCCGAGATTGTTGTATTACCTTTAGAGCATACGCTGAATTATTTGGGCTTTTAATCCGCGAAAATCGAGCTAAAAAAGCTTCCCCCGTTTGTTATGAACGGCCGGACCACCCGCCATCTTGGTACACCCGGAAGACGCAGCACAGGACCCTCCTCCATGAGGCGTTGAACCCCATTCGTTTGCATTGGCCTCAATTTCCCAGAAGCCCTAGCAGCCCACAGCATGTGACGATTTCCGTTTTCCTCATCAAAACGGATGCATCTACTCTCTTTCTCCGCGGCGAAGACGGATTTTATATTTATTTATTACATTGCGGCGGATTAAACACATAAAACAAAAGTCGCGTATGTCCGATATGGCAGCGACATTAACCTGGAGTAATCCATTCAAAGCACGGAAACTGTTAAGAATGGCTTGCAAAGTTTCCAGTAGTGCTCAACTACTATTAGTGCTACAACTAATGCCTCAAATCATTAACATGGCATGTGATTTCCTTGAAATCTTGCTCGCACATTCCCACTAGGCAGAGGAAGAAATGGCACTTGAAAATTTTCAAATCAGCCTCATGGTGGCGCTATAACCATGAGGCTAACCTGGTGGAGACCTGTGCTCAGAGGAGCACTATTTCTAGTTTGCTGCTGTATTTCTCCAATCAAAACAAAAAACGAAAGACAGACAAGCAGACAGGAGATAGAAAGACTGCAAGCACCTACAGTTAAACCCACTTGACTGGGGTCACCCATGGCTCCATACTAGGCTCCCTGCTTTCCCCCCCCTCTACAATGGTGATCTTATACGGTTGTTCAGTTATTTTTAGGTGAATGTTCACCCCCAGAATGGGGATGCTCTGGTTCATACGTTTTAAATACAATTACTCAATTACTTGAGATTGAGAAAAGTATTCGAAGACAGATACTGTGTATCTCAATGCATCCTTCCTCAACCTCAGACTGCGCGTCACTGTGGCTCTGCAGAGATGATCACCCATGGGTATAACCTAGATGTTTCAGGGACAAGAATAAAGGAGCAATTCCAAGACGTGGCTTAGCATTAAAAATAGCGTGGCCATTTATAACATTGAATACATGAATAATCAAATAACCTATAAAATACTCACAGTATAACTCACAAGGATGAGTGAAATTTACAATAGCAGCGTTGAACGAAAAGAGTCTGGAAGTGTCTGAATGGAGCGCAGCAATTTACAACAATTTACAATTTGAGCGTTTTAGCAGATGAGCTTATCCAGGGCTATACTTACAAAGCAGTACAGAACATATGGCATGAACCCTAGCCAATAAACGCTGGGGTAAATGGTCAAGTAAACTCCACACTCTATATGCTATCAAGTATCCTCCCCCATACTGCAATAAAGTCGCCTACATTTCAGAAGTGTGTTTCACAACAGACAGATGGAAGATGGAATCACTAACGCATCACCTCCAACCCCTCGGCCTGACTTCTGTGAGCCGCGTTGCCACGTGGAAGCATTATATTATTTACCACATGCATCCAGTAACTCTCTATCCTCCCTTCACGTCTCCTACTGAGGTTTCATTGAGTATGGCACTTAACCTCTGGACACTGCTGAGTGGCCCGAAGTAGAAGGCTGCGGTTTTACATGGCAGGTGTGTGAATGTGTAACGGTTGAACGTGAAACAGGGTGCTGCTGAAAAAGACACAATGCACCATCAGAATAAATAAATTAATAATAATCCCCCCCCACACACACAGTTGTTCCACTTAAGCACTTTGTTGTAGGACCAGTGGAAATAGATGATGCATCTACAAGCACACCCAGTGTTACAATTGTGATGTGAGCTTGAAGATCTGATCATTTTTTTAAGTATGTAAATTTCCCAAAATAGGGACGGCAGGTTTAGGGACGGCAGGTTGAATTAGCGATTAAGCTACAGTACACGTGCTTGTAATCATCATGGCATGTGGGTTGGGACATCAATGCCAACGCATGAGGGATCACAGTTCATTTGCATCAGCAAACACGTATGCGAAAGTATGTACAGTACACACGCGCGCGCGCGCACACACACACACACACACACACACACACACACACACACACACACACACACACACACACACACACACACACACACACACACACACACACACACACACACACACACACACACACACACACACACACACACACACACACACACACACACACACCTCCTACAGTGGCATACTGTATGCCTTGGTTAAATCAAGGTTTTCCACATGCTCATGATTAGGAGAGAGAAAGCATTATAAGCTCCTTGAGTACACGAGACATCACAGCTGTTCCAAGGAGATAGAAATCAACATGCCATCGAGTGTGGTCACAGCCCGCTATGATGATATCTAGTCTAAACAGATAACTGCAGACAGTATGTACACAGTAAACATATGACTGAGACGGGATTATTGCCATGCTGGCGCTTTCTTCCACTGCAGAAGTGTACCTTTCTATTTTAATAGTCAGCCGTTCTTTCAACTCAGAAATCAATGCCAACTAAACTGATCACAGCCCTAGATTCATCCAGGTGCACTAGATACACTGTACAAGGAAGTAACTAAATGTAAGGAAAAAGCCCACTTTCACATTTCAATTATAATCTAGGCATCTCTTAACCGGAGCGAATTAAAGGATTCAATATTTAAGATTCGATAAGTGTAAGATCAGAGTAACCCAAACAACAAACAACACGGAAAATGGTCGTGTAAGATTGCAAAGAAAAACAATTTAGAGCTTCAAAGTACAGTAACTAGAATTTGTCTAACACTAATGGTATATATAATATGGTATATATATATGGTGTCGCATGGGTGACGAACTAACTAATGGACGGACGGACGGGACATGCAGGTTTTCATAATAAATGCGACCTAGAGTCGCAATAACTAACATCTATCACCAAATATGTGACAAGAGTGAGTCTGCAGTCTTGCCTGAGGAGGAGGAGGAGAAGGGGGTCATTTCACAGCTTGAGAGCCAGGAAGGAGACGACAGTGGAGTCTAGTCTGCTTATAGAGCGTTGCAGGGCGTCACAGGGAAGGGATGAAGAGACATCCGTTGTTGATCTAAGTGTGTGTGAGTGATGGATCATGCCCTGAAGATAAGGGGGTGGCCATGCCCTTGATTGCCTAATGATGCTAACAGAGATATTATCATTAAGATGGCATGATGCATGATGCCAAGGTGACATGAGAGCTACACAGTATGTGTATGTGCTCAGTAAAATAAAAGGCTTATTGATTAAAATAAATATGGGTCAGGTCAGAGCTATATATTGGTGGTGCAATGGGAAAACATTACCCTTTTGAGCAAAGACCATGTTTCAGAGCTTCCTGTTTGGCCCAGCAGGCTAACAAGTGGTCACACTCATTCATGTCACAGCTTTCAATTTGATGCATGACCTTTGACCTTTGTCATCCATCTCTTCCATCGTTCTACCTGCATGGTTCCCTCCTACAATGTATATACCCAATAAACAAAAAAAAGCACCATAAAGTAAAACAAATAATATAAAATATCTTCCAAATGGAAAAAAGGACAAGCAAAAAAGGAGAAGTGTTTCCTGGGACACTTCTTCTCCTGGGCTTGAGTGAAATGTCACCCAAATGAGGAATGGCAGCGATATTCAACCCAGAGGACAGCTCCCCTCGCCCTGCTGTTTTTCTGAACCCCATAAATCAGTCCAAGGTTCTTCTGTGATCCTCGGCGTGTCAGAAGGAGGGGTGAGGGGATTTATCACCTCAGGTCCTCGTCAAAGATCCCTTTCACCCTCTTCTCCTAAGAATTTACGACAACTTCGTCGTTGCCTCTGTGGACGTGCACATTGCCGGGTTTCACCACAAAATGGAGCACACAACGCTCCACAGCCTCCACAGGGGCTGTTAAAAAAATGCTATTAAAAACTATTTTGATGTTGTTCAAATATGTGTTTGAGGTGGCGGTCGATGCGCTCGTTTTTGCAAAGAAATAAAGAGACACACACACCACAACACAATACTGTGTACACACACACACACACACACACACACACACACACACACACACACACACACACACACGTCCGAATGTCTGTATATGATGAGCTACAGGGAACCTTCCATTGAATAGAACACAAGGTTGCACAAGCAGTGCTTGCACACAACGGCTATTGGGTACTTGTGTGGGCGACAGCAGACACATCCATTTAAGAGTTCAGACCTGGATCTGAGTCCAATCATTTTGATTCTATAATCCGTGTGTACCGCCTATAGTGCCTACTGACCAAAAAATGGTGTAGAAGATAAAAGTGTATAATGTGTTATTAATCATATTACCCTATTACAGTCATGCATTAGGCCAATGGTAATGTTAAGTGTAAATGTACCTACAGTAGTACAGTACAAGAACGGCCACCCTTCTCCGGATTGGAGAAGGGTGGGATTCCTGTGTCAAAGAAGGTTGGATTAGGCTCAATAATCTGGAGTGAGAAGGAAGCTGGATATTCTTCCGATCTCATCCCCTCCATGAGCATATTCAGCCACAGAGTCATCGTCCCTCAACACAAAACAAAGTGACAGTACTTTGTGCCAGCATTTGTGCCAGCAGCCATCAGGCTCCACAACAAAGCCTGACCCCCATATGTTCTGCTCTGTTCTTGGATTACTGTCTCCTTCTTGACTCTGGCACATTCACATGGACTACTGGCATGTACTGTACACACTACAGTACAGCATTGGTTCTTAAAGTGGAAGCACTGCACTACAGAGCCATAACAGATGCCTGCTAAGGATAAGGATAATCATTTAATTGTTCATAGACTCTATACACACGCACGCACGCACGCACGCACGCACGCACGCACGTACGCACATTTTTTCTTATATTTTTTGGGAAAAAAACGACTCAAGTATTATTTAGTTCATACTTTGCGCAAAATGATTAATGATGATATTTGTATTTAATTATCACTTATCCTACATATAAATAAGTAACCTCTGTTATCAAAAGCTATCATTAAAAGCAGGTAGGACGTCCGTGCATCTGTCCTTTTTTTGGGACCATGACAAATGGACACAAAACTATCAAATGGGACTGGTACGCTCGGAGTGTGCTTCCAGTACACTGGACTATGAACGGCAACAGTCCACTGGACTCTCCGTCCCTGTATGTGTGTTGTGCGCGCTTCCACTATAAACACTATAAGCTACTTGAGAAATGGTTCAATGATGTGAGAGGATGAGCTGCACAGAACCATGTGTATTAATCTATCTAGTTAATCAGTAAGCCTTTTATGAAGGAGAAACCAATATGGATATTATGCCGTCAATGTTCTCCATGCAACATGATTGATGCACAGACATTTTAATGGATACAAGCATTTATCCGCTGTCATATCAGGGAACTGCCATCATTGTGTGTACAGACTGACACCACAGAAAGAAAGCCACAGTCATCCAATTATAATTCAACACAAACATGTCATTAACATAACATTAACATTTTGGTCAATGCTTTTCCTCCGGCTTTACAGTGTCACAAATGCAAACATTTAAAATTGCTTTGTCAAACTACTGTGCAATATGACACCGTTAATGAACGCCACCCATATGCCAGTGACTGTAATTGCATAATTATCCAATTACAGGTGTTAATCAAACATTTGCATGATGATGGATGCACACTGAAATCAGATCTCTTTTCCAAGCAAGATACAGATTACGGAGCTGCACTGCCTGAATACACATTTGATAATAATTTTGTCCCCTTTATTTATTTATTTTTGGGGGGAGGGGTATTTGTCACTGTACATTTACAGTGTCCTCTGCATTTAACTCATAATTTTATGAACACTGGAGAAATGTCAAAATTCTAATTTTCAAAGGCAAATATTGTACCTTTACCCCACTGCAATAATTTGACAACTTTAGTTACTTTGTAGATTTTGATTATTGTTACAAAACATACATTTACCACTTCTTCAGCCACATTTCAGCCCTTTGAAAATAGCCGATCTACAAGCTCACAATGCGACACATTGTGAGCTTGTAGATCTTCTATTTTCAAAAGATCTTTTTATACATTTGAAAACATGAAATGGGACATTCTGCATATTTCCACATTCTATTTTTGGTACTTTAAGTACATTTTGATGCCAATACTTTTGTACTTTTACAATGTAAATGTTGAATTCCAGGCTATTACTTGTAACAGAATACTTCTACATTGCAGTATGGGTACTTTTACAAAACATGTGAGTACTTTTTCGACTTGGACACACAGACTGGGTGGACCGGGGAGAACCAGTGACCTTCTTATTGCCAGACAGCCTCTCTGCCCACTCAGCTACAGAAGCCCTAATTTGCATCCCTACATCCTTTGAAAGAATGAATCCACTGCTAGTTTAAATTATAAACACAGTTTCGTGCCACCTTTTCATACTTTGCCTGTGCTTCTTTGCTGAAGTTGTGTGAAATGTTGTTGTGTTATGAATTTGAAACACATTTTTGCACTTGCACTTTATAACTACTAGCCCTTACCCGTTGTGAGATATTTGCCCCCCCCCCCCCCCCCATTGTGGCCGTGGGGGGTACTGCGCCCGGGTGTGTTTGTAATCGACTAATAAATTCATTAATAATCATTAATGTGTCAAATCGAAAAAAGGGCTTCGTTACGCCCTCCATATTCATATGGTCAATGCCTGTGTGAAACTGGGAGTGATTGGTGCAGGCAGTAAGGAGTTATGGCAGTCACAGTGACACACAGACAGACACACGGACACACACACAGACACTCAGACATTGTTAGAATTATAGTATGATGATGTGGCCATGCACATTTGGGTGGTATTTGTTGGCTAATATTGTTCAATGCATATTGGATGCACTTACCCCGTAAGTGCATCCAATATGTATAGGACAATCTGTTCTATACGCCTCTGCAATACTTGCATATAGGCCTACCATTAACCAGGTCCAACAACACAGACCTGGACTGTGATATGTATGAAGGCTTAATGTGGTGGTCCGAAGGGCCGATGTATACTGTTCAAGCCTTCTTGATATGGTACAGATTTCCATGGGAAATCTAGGGGTGGCTGTAACGAAGGCTTTCACCTAGCGCTCCATATCGGGAGACAACAGAGATATCTAGTGCTGACATCAGGTCAATGTATAGCCTGACCTAAGCAGAGACATTTCTGGTCTAGAGGGGCGGGTCGCGCCTCAGAAATGCGCGCACCCTGATTGGATCTCATCGATCTGTCCGTCACCCCCGGCCCCTCCTCTCCCCCCTAGTGCAGCGCTACGTCACATCATTTAGAGCGACGCCCACCCGGAAGGGTTGACTCCCACTTTTAGACTGGTTCAGCCCACGGCTTTTTCCAGGCTTTCATCTTTCGCGCAGACGAAATGAAAGCCTGGGTATCGAGGCTAGTCAATGTATAAACCCCATATGTGAGTATGGACAGGTGGCGTCGTCATTGTAACACGCATCCAGTTTACTGGCGTCTTCATCGTGACAAGCATTCAGCCGACCCTATTTAAGGGTGGTTGTTGCCCTTGAGAGTGGGAGAGGTTAGCAGCATTTGCTACGCTCCTCGCGAGAGACAGGATATTTGGCCTTACAACCATTGTTGTTTTCGTTGACGAAAACAGGACGAAAAATGTTTGTTGACTACCTTTTTTCACTAAATGAAAACTAAGCTATGATGACTAAAGCTAAGACTAAATATATTGACAATTTCGTCAACAAATAAAAACTAGACTAAAATGTTATGAAGGGACTAGTGGATGGACAAGATATCCAGTATGCCTAGAAGTCATTTTACACTTGGTTGCATGCTGAAAATAGTAGATCTACAAGCTTGTAGATCTGCTATTTTCAGAAAGCCATTATGACGGCATCAAGGCCCGCCAAAATACATTTTAGTCGACTAAATCAACTGTAGATTTAGTCGACAAAAATCGTATGATATTTAGTCGACTAAAACTAGACTAAACACTAAAACATTCCAGGTGACTATAATGTGACTAAAACTAAATGAAAACGTTTCAAGAGACTATGACGAAAACTAAAATAGAAATTTGCTGCCAAAAACCACACTGCTTAAAACCCAGATATCGTTGTGTACTGTATATATTTCTATATATTTCTAAGGTGAAAAAAGGCAATCTTGGTAACATGATTAATGTGTGAATTAAAATTAAATTCAGAATCAATAATGACCCCCAAGTTCTTTACTGTACTGTTACTTTCTACAGTCAGTCAAATACGGCCCTCAGAGTTAACTTAAGGATTAGATTTTTGGCATGAACTACGGTAAATGGCATGTGGTACAGTGCTGTATGTTATCGTTATCTTCCTGATAATGACGGGTCATTTGCCATGGACCATCAAGCCTTCAAAGATTTCTTATCATAACATGTTGGCTATACTGTTGGTGTACTGTTGGAAAAATAAAACACTTCCCTGCTCATTAGATGATAGCCTGGGGCCACCAGTCCATTTTTTTCTTCTTCTCCTGCTTTTATTATTGACCTTTGCTTTAGATGTCTCTCTCTTCCTCTAACACTCTGTGTCTCTATCACAACACACACACACACACACACACACACACACACACACACACACACACACACACACACACACACACACACACACACACACACACACACACACACACACACACACACACACACACACACACACACACACACACACACACACACACACACACACACACACACAATTCTCTTCGATCGCCTGCAGGGAACACAGTGGACTGTTTAACATTTCCCTTTCTTGCAAATGCCTGTTCATGTTGTGGTGTTTGAGCTGAGTTCTGCTTCCACAATGGATGCACCCTGCTAACGACGTGAGGGTAACAACGCTGTGTGTGCATGCATGCGTGTCAGGACCTGTAACCACACATTAGCTCCCAAACTTTGTTTTCATGAGCCATTTTGTATACTGTATTAATCACTCACACAAAAAGACAGTAAAAGGAATGGAGGGAATTAAATCTCCCAAAGGAGGATGTTGTATTTGGGATGATGGGCGGGGTATAGGGCAGAGTGTGCTGAGGACTGAGGTTTCTTTCTTTCAGTTTTCTGCTATCATCACCCTCTCCTGCTGGTTTGGTCAGCTAAAAGGTCCAGTTTATAGCCTGCTGGTATTGTTATGACAGTGGGGATCTTTCTACAGCGCTGACTCAGGTATCTCTCTGCCTCATTGAGTTGTATGCTCAGTCACCGGAGGGCGGGAGCCGGGAGGACCTCGCCTCGCACCACGTTTCCTGATCAAAGACACTTGACCATCAGCGAAACAGCAGCACATCTACAAGCATACCAACTACATTGGGCTGACGTAAGTGCTTGCGATGTGCTTAAGTGCACCCTGACACTTCAAGGGTATATACTGTTAGGTGCGCGGTGTGCACAAAATCGGAAAGTGCTCATTTTGGATTTTTGGACCAGCACTTTCTCAATGTCAAATCCCTTTGTCATGGGTACCGACCCACGTGATCCTACCATTATGTAACCTGTTCATTCCCTTAATTAACTTTGGCGATAATATTATCCTAGGCGATTCAGCCAAGTTTCAAGCTGAGTCTGACGTGAGGAGTCCCCAAGGTGAAATGAATTGGGCTTGTTAGGAAGGTAAATTTATTGTCCTCCGCATGAACAATTTCTCAGCGCAGCAGAGTGAGGATGATATTTCAATCACTTTAACTAGCGTTCGTATTGTGTGAACATTCAGCAAAAACAGCTGCATTTTCGATGAAGAGATTTGGTGTTGAGGGGGAAAAAGGAGCATAGAGTCCTGGGAGACACCAGTTAACTAAATGTATCTAGGGTTTAAGTGGTTAAATCCTCATTTAAGTAATGCAACTGATGCCGGAGTTACAAGTATTTTAGTTTTTATCACTACACCTGTGACTCCTACAGGTCGGTCAAGGGCACCTGTCAGCACGGATGTTGAACTGTTGGAGTGTCCCTCAGCATGTGCTGCTGTAAGTGATGTACAGCTCATCACCGGCAGGTGAAAAGAAGAGTTTAGGCGATTCCATGTGACTCATATGGATATATTCAGCATCAACCTAGGATGTTACTGCCGCCAAATTAGTAGAGTTTTGCCAGAAACAGACTGTATCAAATATGAGTGACTGACTATCATAAATGATACAGACATCGGGACTTTGGCACTCTATTGGCAACATTTTATTTTATTTTGCCTATATGGCTGCATTTTGGCCAAGTTATGAATAATAATAATATGAATGGCTTATGGTACTGTAGTGTACTATTACTTACAATCTAACCTATGATTAAAAAAAACGATAATCTTAACCCCCAAGCTCTTGTTGCGTGTTATTGAACCAGGCAAACTGACCAAGAACACATTATCTCAGCAATTCCACTAGACATTAGGACACAGTAAGTGCCTTTGCTCAAGGGTAGCTCAACAGTAGTTATTGAAAGAATGTCTTCTTTACTTCCCGTAACCATATTTCCCCTGACCGGTGTTTGAACCAACAACTCTTCCCTAACCTTCAGACTGCCACTGCTGCCCATCTTTTTATACTGCTAGTTGTAGCTCTATCCATCTCTATTCTTAGAACAACAAATGGGAATATACACAGTAAAATCCTCAGTGTTATTTTATCCATTTGTAACTCACAGTGTGAACAAATGCAACCAAATTGACCCACCCATACAGGTCCATTTGGTTCTCACTCAGCTCTCAACAGTTAAATGAACACTCAAGCTTTTACGGTGTGTCAGCCTTGGGATAAAGAGGGTGTTTGATGCAGAAAGGAGGAAGGAGATGGCTAGAGGGTGGGGGGCGGTGCGGTGTTGGGAGGGCCTGGTGCTGGGCAAGAGGCCTGACTCAGCTGAATGGCCAGTCAATGACACCAACTCGCGGAAATAGGTCAAGAGCACGCACACATGCATGCATATCCACCCCATTAGTACCACCGCCAGCCAGAGAGCCCGTTAAATTCATGAATGGGGGGAAAAAAGGCATGTAACTTGCTAAAATTACCATGAAATGCAAATTGAAAATCATGCAATTAGTGTACGCTGGGCCCATATTGACGGCGTAGCAATCTTAAGCTGGTTTCGCTTTAAATATGGGCATTAGCCTCATTGCAGTATTGCCCACAGCACACAATGATAATGATGATAAATAATACTCCCTCCCAATCCAGAACGCAGTAGACTAATAAACTCTAATTTATGCTCCATCGTACCACGGCACTACTGACTGAAAGTAGAAGATCTATAAACTCACAACGCGTCACGGGTGCGACGCGTTGTGAGCTTTAAGATCTTCTATTTTTGTTTGGTGCCGCCGCCATACACCAAAGTATCTTCTCCTAGGGCAATTCTAAAACAGGTAACAGGCTCAATGGCTGGTAAATCCTTTAACTGTGAGGGAGGAGGAGGAGAAGAAGCTTATAAATATTCATGCATATTAATGCTCCCCCACAACCCACCCTGACAGAGGGGGAGCTTATTAAATTCCAGCTCTTTAAAAGTGCCGTGACATTCGGGCTGCTAAATCCCCGGCCTAAACTTAAGCTTGTGTAAATAATAGCAGCAGCGTAGTGACTAGTGAAAGGCGACGGTGGAAAACTGGCTTTCAAAAAAGCCACACCACACCCCTCACTGTGTGTGAACGGAACAGGTACAGTATCAATCACCATTTCTATTTCAGTTATTATCGTTTCGTTTTGAACTCTGATCCTTTGGTTCAAAAACAGTGAAAAGGTTAAAATAATAGATATAAATTTGGAATCCCATAGCTCATGGGCACAATGCTCTGATCACATCAGATCCCATTTTCCAGTCCCCGGCCGGCTGAAACCGTCTGCTCAACAATGTCATACCCCTTCTCTCGCTCCACATGTCCTGTCCTCTCTCCACTGTGACTGCATGTCAATAAAGGCTACAAAATGTCCCAGAAATATCTTCCATTGCTCTCACCTTGTTTAGTTATGTAAATAATGATGAGGAGGGGAAAGAAATGCCGAACCCACTGGCAGAATAAATAAGCAGGGAGAGGTTGTGCATTGACAATCTACAAGCTCACATGGTGTGATGTGTTATGAGTCTGACTCTATGAGCTTGTAGATCTGCCATTTATGGCATGGAACAGAAAAATAGATGCAGAATGAATACTTTAGAACAGTGATTCTCAGAGTGGGGTCCTCAAGGGGGTTCCAGGGGGTCCCCAAGAAAAAAGTATTCAATACATTTTAATGATGTTTGGGAGACAAGAAACACTTTCCTGGTGTTTTATGTGGGTAATTTGTGTTTTTAGATATTTTAGTATTTCAAAGTGTCTTAAAAATAATAGCAGTAATGCAATACAGTGAGAAAATGTAAAAGATAAATTAAAAGCAATAATGTAGAAGTGAGTCTTGAGCTGTGCTGTCTACAGAGGCTGCCTGTCGAAGGTATACAGTAGTGTGAGTTTGTTCCACGCCGCCGGCCCGTAGATGCAAAAAGCTGCTTCACCGTATTTTTTTGTTGCCATTTTTTTAGGCAAAGCGAGCAGGCCAGCAGTGGAAGACCTTAGGGGGCGGTTTGGGACATATTTAGGCAGGCAGTCATGTAGGTAGGAAGGTGCGAGACCATTGAGAGCTTTATAAACAAGTAAAATTATTTTTAAATCAATCCTAAAAACAACCGGAAACCAATGCAGGGAAGCTAAAACTCTCTCATCTTAGTTTTAGTTAAAACTCTGGCTGCCGCATTTTGGACAAGTTGTAATCTGTCAGTTGTTTTATTAGGCAGTCCAGAAAAAAGTGCATTGCAGTAATCAAGCCAAGAAAAAACAAAGGCGTGGATTAGGGTTTTTGCATCATCCAATGACAAATAGGCTCTGATTCGTGCAATATTTCTAAGGTGGAAAAAGGCAATCTTGGTAACATGATTAATGTGTGAATTAAAATTAAATTCAGAATCAATATTGACCCCCAAGTTCTTTACTGTACTGTTACTTTCTACAGTCAGGTTGCCAAGTCAGCTTATTATTGATTATTTCTGCTCACTAGAACCGATTATGAGACTTATCCTCTTTTAGCTTGAGAAAGTTCTCACTCATCCAGCATTTGATGCTAGACAGACAGGTCAACAACGGGTCTAAAACACAGGGATCATCTGGAGCTACAGAAAGATATAGTTGGGTATCATCAGCATAGAAATGAAAATTGACTCCGTGATTCGTAATAAGTTCTCCCAGCGGCAGTATGTACAGGGAGAACAATAGAGGACCAAGAATCGAGCCCTGTGGAATACCAGAACCGATGTCGTGTTTGTCTGAGTCAAAGGCAGCTTGATGACAGTCAATTAATGGAAGCAGCTGTGCAGTGTGCGTTTGTAATGTTCAGTTTGACATTGTGGAGTCTTCTAGTGTCTATAGGGCACGGGTTGTCCCGTGACATTCCCCTCCCCCAACAGCTTGATGTGGTTGGCAAAGCTTGCCTCTTGGGAAGTGGCTGTGTCCACCATAGGCTGGAAGCCTTCCTCGACAGCTCCCCCTGTGGCGCCCTCTTCCTCCAAGAGTATGGCTTTTGGCTTGCTTTGTAGGCATTCTGGACTGTCTTTTCTTCTTTTTCCGCTGCCACCACATGTAACTGTAACAGTTGCCGAGCAGTCAAGGCTCCAAAAATAGATGAAGTCCAAGAATGTAGATCTATTTTTGTATTTATTTATCTACAACACTAATTATAGGATTGTCACAGTCAAGGTCTGTGGCAAAACAGAATACCCAAAATAATACTGGCCAAAATACACTTTCAAAAACCGAAAGTAAGAAATAGACACTTGATAACTAAACAAAGACAAAAACAACAAACCAAGAACTAAAGAAAGAAAAGGCTATGCCTTCCCTGAAGACCCTGGCAGCTCTCCCTTGGTGTTGTCTCTTTGCTGTCTCAAGCCAACTGAGCAATTCTCCCCTCAACATTTCCAGCCTGCTTTATATACCAGGTGAGACCCACCCACAATGATTAATAATTGGACATTCAAGGTAAACCATGACCCAGGAGTACTATACAATTACACATTTCCTTAATAGACTGAATGTTTTTCAAGGCATCAAATAAATCACAAAAAATGATATGATGCTACACATAGCCAGCCACACCTCCAAGACAGCTTGATGAAGCAGCTGTGCAGTGTGCGTTTGTAATGTTCAGTTTTACATTGTGGAGTCTTCTAGTGTCTATAGGGCACGGGTTGCCCCATGACAATAATTATATAAGTGGATTTCTACTAATTACAATTAATTAATTCATTAATTTTAAAATAGAATACCCATCCTCACTACATTTTTGCTGTAAATAACAGCAAAAATGTAGTGAGGATGGGTATTCTATTTTAAAATTGGGGGAGGACGGGCCAGCGGGTGGACCCCTGACTCATGCCACTACGTCGTCATGCAATAACCGATGGATACTTAAAAAATGATTTGTCCTTGCTGCTAGTGCCCTTTTAAATGACACTGTGTAATTGTATTTTTGTTATGTGTATTGATTCTGTGTTAATTATTGATGATGTAAATTGCTCCTCTGGGATAATATAATTTACAGTGTACAGACTGTACACAGTCAGTGAAAATGCCATGAAAGAAAATGTGTTAAACTTGAACTCCTCCTCCGTAGCTGAGGTAGCGGATCAAATGTTACCATTACTGACTATAATAACAACAACAACAACGAGATCCCGGATACAAACAGCTGAAATGGGTTTTCTCAGCGGGGTAGCTGGCATTTCCCTCATGGATGAGGTGAGAGCTCAGTCATTTGTGAGAGACTTTGTGAGAGAGTTGAGCCGCCAGCTCCTTTGTGTAGAACAGAGAGCCAGTTGAAATGGTTTGGGCATCTACTAAGGATGCGTCCTGGTCACCTCCCTAGGGATGTCCAACTAGGAGGAGGTCACGGGGCAGACCAATTAAGGACCAGGTGGTGGGATTATATCTCCAAGATGGCCTGGGAACGCCTCGGTATCCTAATGTGGCAGAGGAAAGGAAAGTCTGGGGTCCCCTGCTGGATGTGCTACCTTTACTTTACGACACGTCTTTGGATAAGCAGTTGAAAATGGATGACGATAATGATATAATAATTGCGACGGTAGGTCGCAGATACTATGAAAACCTTAAAAACCTGTTGCTCCGTCAGTCACACCTCCATATAAGGTTGTCAGTCCATCACGCCTCGTGACACGTCACGCCACCATATATGGCCGTCAGTCTAACACGCCTCGTGACACGCTCCATATATGGCCAATTGGCCATTTCCATATATGAAGATCACGACACTGACCAAATCAAACCCTGGATAGCAATACATGGAGAAGACTGGATCATCACCTAGATCTGCATACAGAGCCGGCCAGAAACTCTACCTCTGACCTCAAACCCTGACATTGTATAGCCGAGGATGCCTGGACCACCATGTCGGTGGCCCGGGCCAATAATCATGACTATAACTATGCATTAATTATACAGTAATTAGGATAACATTTATAATATATTTTCCTAGATAATCTCTTAAAAAGCACTGTCAAAGGAACAAAACAAAGCACAAGCACAGTACAAATGCAGATTATACGCCTCTCATATGATATGAGTCATGACTCATTGTCATATTATTATACACAACAAATTCCCCAAAGAACTGGCAGCCCCTGTGTTTGTCTTTAACAATGACAAAGCATCAAGAGCCAGTGCGGAGAACATGAAAAGCACAGTCATGTCATCAGCACGGTTGTGCGTCCCACATCAGTTTGTTTCATGTTCAAATGTTATCGTTCACAGCTTCTGCACTTAATAAACTACAAATCAAGCTTCCTTAATGAGAAGGAGACATACTGATACACATTCAGTGTTCGTGAAACCTTTATGGGTCCGTTTTTGCACTCTCAGAGTCGAATTAACACTCCCAATTTGTGTGTAGTGCTTCGTAGATTATGCAAATTTGCCAGGAAGTAACGTATACACAATTTAGCAGAGATAGTTCCAATTTGGAGAGAAGGAATACAACATCATTCCACTCTTGTCTAGATTTTCATCCACCCGACAAATCAGGACAAAATAACAACAAGATACTAAATCAACAAAAGCCCTTTTGCCCTTTTGACACATGCTGACGTTGTTTTCAAGTGTTTGCTTTTTGTCAAGTTTTTTTCCTTTTATTCTTTCTTTCTTTCTATCTTTTTTGCATTAGGTTCATGGGTCGAACTTCTGAAATTGAAAGTGGAAAGGAAAGCTGATGGCGCATGCCGAGGTGAGAGAAACAGGACTTAGTTCAAACAAACGTGGCCTCTTGGTACCGGGCTATATAGCGGCTGCTCACAGCAAAACAAGAAATACATAAGCCTAGCTCTCTGTCATATTCTCCTTAACCGTCGAGGATGCTTTAGGGGGTTCTTCAGATTGAAAGCATTTAGACTCTCAAACCTGGTTAACCTCTTAAACCCCAGGGAGGTCCAGGAGGGAAAATCTAAAAGATTGGAGTTGGAACCTGAGACCTTGACCAGCCCCATTTACCCGCTAAGAGCTGTTCATGAGGTGGACAGCCACTGCCCCCGCCGGCAGGGGAAGGCTAATTCAAGTGCCAAAGGGAGCCAATAAGTTGTTCCATAATCCTTCCTTGAACAAATATCACAGAAGAACTGCTTTATAGTTAATTTGTATATTCAGTTAAATACAACACATAAGTATGTTTCCTTTTTTTTCTCTGTGAAAACTCATCACTTCCTTAATCTGTTTTAACACAAAACAGAATTAATTGTTTCACATTAAAGTGACAAAGGGTATTTTTTCTGCCAGTCAACATGTACGTGAAGTCATTGCATGTGAAGATGAGATCCCTGAACAGGAAGAAATGATTGGGGTCATCCCTATGTTACCCAGGTTCTATGTTCCCTAACTGGGCCCTAACTGATCAGGCCCGAGGCCCGGCCCGGCCCGACTAATAAGCACAGAGTTTAAGCTTGTGCCCGGCCCTAAAACGTCGGGTTTTAGGGCAGTGTTTGAGAACTCTACCCCATGGGTAGAGTTCTCTGCCCGAACCCGAACTTTTATATATATTTGAATTTTATATATATTGAATTTGTGTTCTCGGCTATATTCATTCATATATTATATGAATGAATATAGCCGAGAACACAATTTTGAAAATTGACAGTAAGAAAACAGGCAAAACCAACCTTTTGCATTTCAAAAGTTGTATTCTGAATAAATACTTTGGGGCATGTAAAAGAGGGTGACATTTATTTATATAAATATCGTCCATGTAAATGCAGTTAATGGCAAACACTATCCGCAAAACATACACTCTCCACATGCCTTCGGCCTGGTGGAGACAATAATGGACTCAGTGTTGAAAACCACTGCTCTAGTCTAGTCTATACCACCAAGATGGCCACCAGGGTGCCCTTAGGTCGCCCAAAGGGCAGGTTTCTGATAGTAATTTCTCCCCATTATGTTCCGTTGTGTGTAGTGGGGAACATGCTGTATAGAACCCTGGGAACATAGAACCTTTTTTAGTTGAGTGGGGAACATACTTTATAGAACACTGGGAACATAGAACCTTTTTTAGTTGAGTGGGGAACATACTGTATAGAACACTGGGAACATACAACCTTTTTTAGTTGAGTGGGGAACATACTGTATAGAACCCTGGGAACATAGAACCTTTTTTAGTTGAGTGGGGAACATACTGTATAGAACCCTGGGAACATAGAACCTTTTTTAGTTGAGTGGGGAACATACTGTAGAACCCTGGGAACATAGAACCTTTTTTAGTTGAGTGGGGAACATACTGTAGAACCCTGGGAACATAGAACCTTTTTTGGGTAAGCGGGGAACATAGAACCTTTTTTGCAGGGGTAAGCGGGGAACATAGAACCTTTTTTGCGGGGGTAAGTGGGGAACATAGAACCTGGGGAACATAGAACCAATTATTGTGTCATTGGCTGCACAATCATTATGGGGGTTTAACCATTCATAATTCACACATTGTAATTATATATTGCGAAAGAGGAGAGGATCACTTTTATTACTGTTGTTAAATCCACAGTTGACACGGTTCCAGGGGAGAAAGGGATTTGTATAACTTCACAGTGATTAAACGTATGTTAAAGTTTATAGGTCTTATGGCATAATGAGCCAAATCTTCGTGGGCAAATTGATAGCAGAAGCGTTACATCCAAACCAACCTGACATAATTCATAGTGGCAGTCTCTTGGGCATTTACGATAATGGAAAGTAAGCAAGAAAGTAAGTACCGGTAGGCTGCAGTAAGTCTGTAATATGACAATTACTGATTCATTGGACATGGATCTTACAGAAATCAGTTTTTCTATAGGGAATTCAGCTACTTGATCATTTTTTTAATGTTGATTATGCTGTGTGGATTTTTTATTATCATTCCTATTTCATTATCAGTTTATAATTTCTTATTGTGCGCTCGCATAGAGATTACTATTGTTATAATTTATTCCCAAGCAGCAAAATGCTGGGTTCAGTTGGTTAATTATTGCACTTAATGTATTAGTAAATGTTTCCTATCACTTCCAGTATTGTCGTTCTTGTTGTGTGGTGTTGCTGTTGTGACGGCTGGCCCCTGTGCCTTTAAGGACAGCACAGTATTTTGGCCCTTGTCACGTGCACTTGCATTTCACTGCTTGTACCTATGAGTAATACATACTGTAAACCCTCTAGTCTAGATTATTGTCTCCCAGTCGTGGTAGAGTTTTAGAGTTTTTTCATTAAAGTGTCAAACATCAGAAGATGCACAGCCCGCACAGGCTTACAAGACACTTACAAAATGTACATACACAATAATACACATGGTGCTCAATACCCCTGCTATTGCTGGTTTTCTATCCAGAGATTCCAGGTGAATAGAACCAAATACCTGACGTAAGGCTCCTGAAGAGGTCGACTGGCATTGTATTCAGTTGTGCCATCAAGGTCAGACACAACTGAATACAACTGTTGGTTTTCATTACAGTGTTTGATTTCACTTCCAAATTCCAACGTTAGGTGAGGTCTCTATGTACACCATTAACTGGACAGTGTGGAACTATTGGAACTACAGTACCTACAGTACTACTTAAAGAGATTGTGACATAAAAAAATGTTTTTGTAATTGTTTAGGTTTTCTGAGCTCAATTGCACCCAAAAAACCTGAACTTTTAAGTAGATTGTCTGTGGTCTGCGGTTTGTGATGTCACAAATCTGTTGCAAATCCCATATGTCAATGGGATTTGCCAGCAGATGTCACTGTTTTCACTGTTTTGCCTGTTATCATTGCAGCTCAAAAGGCTTCCAAAACCCAGAGAAAACTCCATGTGTATTTATTGTAACTTGCTCCAGTTAGACATTGACATTATTCGTGTTTGGAAGATGATAATACTGTCCAGTAGGTAGGCTACATGAACAGGGCATACATTTTCCATAGGGCAAAGAGGTAACAGCTATGCTTAGGAAGCAGCAAGCAATGGTATTGCCATTATTATAGAGAGTGTTAACAGTCAACCTAAAAGGCCTTTTCAGACGGGGAGTGACTGGCACGCCTAGTAATTCATTTTCAATGAGAGGTGTGCATTTATTTTGGACGCACAGAGAAGTTAAGGGGCGATTTTCACGGGCACCATCCCATGAAATTGTCGTGCACGCTCGTTTTGTACATACGCCAACGGGCGACTAGAAATAGATTTTGGTGAGCTTTTTATTCACTCTACGCATCCCGCACCCTCATTGACCATATGCAGACCGCGTCCATCTTATCAGCAAGGTGGTAACTAGATGCAATTTCCCATTAACAGCCCATTCATCGAACCAGAAAAGTCCTATCTGATTGTATCAAACAACATCAAACTCACCAACATTGCAGCTGTACGAAAAGCTTGAATTATCATCTATCTGCAAAGTGTTTGTTTCATAAAAATACACCGAAGACATGTTATGAGCTACTTCCTGTCAAGAAATTACTTGCTGAAGTGTCAGAGTTTGCGTCACTCGCTCCCCGTCTCAAAGGACCTTAATACAGGTGTCTACTGTCAGGTAACAGGGGCAGGAACCACTCAGCAGCTTTACAGGGACCTGAGTTGGTCTCCAACTAAGTTGAGAAACACTGATATGCAGTCGTTTTGACTGTTATTAAACCAACACATTCTAATTTGAGGTAACATCCTGGAGGAGTGTTTACAAGGTTACACACACTAACATACAGACTCTGGAGACCTGCCGAATACTAGCACAGGCTTTTACTGCTAATCACAGATGAGCACCACTGGAGTAATTGGAATGATCTGTGCCTTGCTTGAAGACACTCCGGCAGCAAGTGGGAGAAATGATAGGGGTTACTCATTCACTCCCCCCTATCAGATTTTCCATTAAAAACTGTGGCTTCAAGCATCAATCTTTGCTGACTTGCTTACATTTACATTTTAGAGATTTAGCTCTGTTAGGTAATTTGGGGGGTTAAGTCCTTGAGCAAGTAGTGTCCTGCTATCACTAACTGCTGTCAACAGTTGTTAACTGTTGACAGCAGTTGGTGATAGCAGGACACTACTTGCTCCTATAGTTTCCCCTTACCTTGGATAGCAAGCCTCATTTGGCCCAGTTGTGGTCAGTTTAGCCCAGAGTTCCTAAGTCCTTAACTCCCATTAAAAAACAAGGTTGTTTTTAATTTGTTTAGTTATAATAGCCATGGGGCCTTCTGTTCTAGTCGCCCGTCGCAGAAAAACAAGGAATCAAAGCATAAAAGTGTCAAAGCAACAGCATACCTTTTTATTTAAGATCAGTGATATTCAAATATGTAGCCTACCATGGCGGTTTGAGAAAACTAATAATATCCTTCTATTCCAACTGCACACAAACCTGGCAATTTCACTAATGTAATTACCCCCTCCGTCCCCAGTTAAAAGTGTGCCAGGTGTATTGTATTAACTTGCATGCCTTTTCCATACTGTATTTACTCTTAGTAGTCATAACTACTGTATACACAGTACATAGTACACACATTCAATTCCTATCTCATCGGTAGCCTAATCTAAACCTGTGAAATGACGTTGACGGCTTAGCACTAACACATTACCTGCAAGTCCCCGAATGCTGCATGCGCATCACAAGCAGGGATTTACTGGCAAACTATGGCACAGAAAAAATAAACGACCAGTAGTGTATAAAGAATAAACAGTATTTTTCCATTTTCCCCTTGCCTTTTGCATTATACATCCACGTCTTAAATCCTATGAATTCCAGTCCTCTGTGGCTCAGTGGGAAGAGCATGTCAATGACAAATTCTGGGATATAGGATTCCCAATGTGCCATGTAACATTATGCCATGTACATAGAACTGTACTGTACATATCCATTCGGATGGTAGTGTACAGTAGTCTCTCAAGCCTGACTATTGGCTGTTGGTTCACACAAAGTCTAAACAGTCGATGTAACGGTAGCATTAAAATGCAAAGAGAGTATAGCGGAGTTTCGTTTCATCTTTGCAGTCACGTAAATTTGTCATATCATAAATTAAATTAGCCAATGCATGAGCTGCTGCTTAGCAGAAATGGAAACGCCTAAATATATTTGAAAGATAATTCAAATGTATTTTCATGAACGGAAACATGACAGCTTCCATTCATGGCAATGAAGGAATTCAGGAGGCATACTACAGTATGCCTCCTGAATTACAGACCGTCTGGCATTCAGACATTTTGGAATAGTTGTCTGATTTGTGAGACTGTAGTGGTATTCTGATTCTAACTTACTGTTAATGTGCTTTGGGGGCACGGGGGCACAGTTAGTAGTGCTGTCCTGATGGAGGGGAAAGGAACTGGTTGGAATAACGTGTTCCTTCCACGCGCTACGTCCAACCAGGGAAACTCCCCCCTGTCAGGTGCAAAGGAGCGACTTCGACACTCAGGCATGAAGGAAGCATGAGTTCAAGTCCGTTGCTCTCCCCATGTCCCCCATATATGGGGACTAGGCTGGCGGAGGGTGTGTAGACTAGCCCAGGATCACATTAGATAATTGTCCTCACTGTACTGCATTACTGCTTGTTTTTTAATGTCGTTGCCTTGCTTTTCTTTTATTCTCCATTGTTCTGTAAAGCACTTTGAGCTGCATTTCATGTCATGAAAGGTGCTATACAAATAAAGTTTTATTATTATTATTATTATTATTATTAATTGACACAGGGGTGAAAAATGGGTTACAAAAAAGTGCTTTGCCTACAGTATGTAACACCCTGGATTCGAACTCGGGTCTCCCGTGTGAAAGTCCAACATCTTAATCAGTAACCACTACCAAATCCCTTTGGCCCTGGGGATATAGTAGTCTTTTGAGGCCAGCAGGCAGAGGCTCTGAGCCACTCTGCTACACCTAAAAACAACAAATTAAAGGGCATATATTGCAATTACTATCCTATATTAACTGTTGTTTCTATTAAGGCCATGCATGCCATCCATATAAACATGTCCATGTCCAAACAGCTCCATGTCTATGGACTTTTGCTTCATGACATCAATTTAGTTCGCCACGGATACACTTTTTCTTCTATTGTCCATTTGCCCACACTGATACTTGAATTGGCGCCGCGGCACGAAGCTCCGCTAATCGGTTACACTGACAGCACAAACTGTGATTCGTCAGGCTTGACCAATTCACTCGCACGGTGCTGGTGCATGTGAGGTCAGATGAAACTGACAGCAATGAATATTTGCCAAGTGATGCAGAAAAGAAAAGCGTCTTTTAGCTTGAATGCAATTTCATGACTTCAGTGTGAGAACCAAAGTGAAAGGTGTCATAGAGCGTCATGCTTTGAGTGCAAAGCATTGACTCAGTCCGACAAGTGTGTATGATGCAACTGACCTGGCCTACAGAAGGCTAGCTACAGGACCGGTGTACCAGACCTTACCACACAATAATTGAAAGTAACGTAAATACATTATTTTCATCAAAAAACATCTACTGACATGCACAGCCTGCTGCCTATGACTAACTTTAAAAAAGTAGATTCATGCGCAAGTAGCCATTGACCTGTGACCCCAGCCAGCCTCACATGAGACTAGCAGTAAGCAAGGCAATGCTTGCAGCTTATGCCTGTTTATAGTCACTAGCTTGTTTTGACACATATTATATTGCCTCTTACAAGCTGTTCTGTGGAGCGCTTAGCTGTTCTCAACAATCAACAGAATCAAATTCTATAGCAGGCTATGAAGTAGCCTCTTGTTGTTGACATTTGAAAGGGTACTTTCAGAGACAGATACTTTAACCTGTTTCTATTCTAGAAACTCTCTCTTCTCACAAAAAATCCCCGATAGATTAAAAAAAAAAATCCACCCACCTCTTTACACTAAAGGTATGATGTGACAATAAAACTGATTTGAATTATTTCAATTTTAAGTCTGTCTTTATAAGTTGTCAACTTGCACAGGTACAGTAGGCTCTTTGTTGTCCAGATACAGCAGGTTGAAAAGGCCCTCAGCTCTGAACTATCAATAACAAACTATCTTTACACCTGGGAAAAACTGAATCCATTCTATTTGGATCAAATAGTAATCTCAGCAAGGCAGATGGCTTCTTGGTTAGAGTGGGTGACAATATTATCACACGAAAAGATTAAATTACCTACCTAGGTTCCATTCTGGAGGCAAATCTTTCCGGTGATAAAATGGCCACCAACATAATAAAAAAAAGTCAACCAAAGAACAAGATTCCTATAGGGGTGCCCAAAAGGTAGGCCGCGATCTACCAGTAGATCACAAAGGCTGTGCAGGTAGATCACATGACATGCCCCTAAAGAATATTGTATTTAAATATATATATATATTATATATATATTTTTTTTTTTTGGCATCTGCCGCTTGAATTAAGTTGACTTGATTGATATAAAATAAGGCCTGTCAGCTCAAACCCATAATAACTTTGTTTTCAATAGTGTTGCTGCGCACAAATGTCGGTAGAATTTCAAATTGAAAAATATAAATAAAGATAAATCTCTACCTATTCCATTTCTCCCCCATTCTTTCCCATTCCAAGTGCATTTGTCTGATATTTAATGCCAGCACTGCTATTCCAAAGCAATTTTCAGCAATGGTATTATAATGTGTTCAGTGGGTTTCTATAGATCTTGTTGAGCTGGTCATTTTGAAAGTAGCTCTCAAGTCAACAAAGTGTGGGCACCCCCCATATACAGGATCTCCTCACTGGTCAACAAAAACACCTTGAAGACCCTAACAGGAGCCCTCGTACAAGGTTTTTTCGACTATGCATGCACCTCCTGGTACCACAGCACCTCTAAGGCCCTTAAAACAAGGCTCCAGACTTCCCAAAACAAACTGGTCAGGCTACTACTTGGCCTCACTCCCCGAACCCACCTCACCCCTGCCCACTTTGACAGGCTGGAATTGCTTAGGGTTGACGACAGAGTACAGCATCTTGCAATGGGTCAGGTCCAAGATACCCATGTACCTGTCTAAATACTTCCTTAATGTTAATGAAGTCCACACCCACAACACCAGAGGGAGTTCAACAAACCATGTGCAACCCAGATTCGGCACAAACAAGGGTCTAAATTCATTCCGCTCCTATGCCACCAAAATGTGGAACCCCCTACCAACAGTAATTAAGACATGCAAATCCCTTGACTCCTTCAAAACTGCTCTCAAAGGGCACCTACGGACGGCTGCAATTCAAAACTGGCCCTCGTAAAATCTGAATCCCCCACCCACCCCTTTTCCCCCTCACTGTATATGTTTCTTTTCCTTTTTACCTCCTCTATGATGATTTCCTGTTTTGACTATATAGTTGTGTATATATTCGTACGTCTCTTAGTGTTTTGATGAATTGAAAATGGTGGACCCTATTGTAAACAAGTGTAATGCTAAATGGTGTCGTCCACTCACTGTTAACAGTTTCTTGTATTGAGTTGTAAATGAAATGTACTGTAATTCTGCAAACTGTTAATAAATCAATCAATACATTTTTATGTTTATATCATTTGGTAGTCCAGCAGATTAAGTCAATATTTCAGAAGAAGAATCGTTGACTTTGTAATACAAGCACCAATTTTGTCTTGTTTCTCAGCTAGTACCTATACTAAGAGTTACTTGTCACATCCATCGTCCAATCGGAATACGTTGAACCTGATTGGCACCTGGTTAATTTGGTGGTACATATACATATGTGTTTTCAGGATGACATGCATAATAAATCTGACAGAGACAATACTTTCTCAAGTCAGTTTGAGTTGCGCAACCACAAAGTTACACACACTCCTCTGCATTTCTAAGAATAATATATTACTTTTAAGTATAGTCCTTCTTGGGCTGGACCAGATATCGGTACCACGTGGTGGCAAAACCTTACCTAGTAAATTGTGTATAGGGTCATGACCTGTTCTGACATTCCATTTCCATATGTTGATCCGTCCCCACCCGTCCTTCCTCTTTGATGTCTCCCTTTTGACTGATACCTGACCATTCAAACTCTAGACGGGCCTGTGACGCCCATCCCAAAGTTTAGTATAGTATAGTATCCCAATAGTTCTCAACCGGCCAAAAATAAGGCCCAGCCCAGGCCCCTACCTGGGCACTACCTAGGCCCTAACTGGGCTGGCCAGAGGCCCTGCCTATCCTTACAAATTAGCACACATTTTACACCCTACCCTACTAATTAAAAAATAAAAAGTCCATATACCGGTATGGGCATTCCCAGACCTTCAGGGCGTCTTACTGGTATTGTATAAAATGGATCATTGTCTTACTCTTACTATTATGGTTTTCTGTTTCAAACCGATCTTTTTCATAAGCATTGCTGCAGGTGTTTATGTTTTTTTTGCAGGATGAAGCCAGCGAGAGCACCCTCTACACCAGTGGTTCTCAAATCTCAACGTGGGGCCCGGGGACCCACAGGAGGTACACGTGAGGGTTCTAAGGGGTTAAGCAATATAGTTATTGTGTTATGGAAGCTTATGTGTTATGTTGTTTTGTGTCATTCTTCTATTCCGTGGGTGAAAAGCCTAAGTGATAGGGTAATGGCAATAAGCACCACTCTCATTTCTCCCCTTTTAGTGAGTCAGTGCTGGCTGGGTGGGCAGTGGGCGCTGTCTGTGTCAGGCTCCTGGAACACAAGGCACGGCTAGGAGGGGAAATAGGCGCACCATCTACATAGACACACTGTATCTTCACAGCGGAGATAGCAATACTGCAGATTTTTATTTTTCATCAATCTGCACTTTCAACTGCATAACATAATAACTGACAGAAATTAACCTATTATTTCTGCTGCTGTGGTTGGTAAAGAGCAGCTTGGGTCGAAACTACCCAGAAAAAAAGAAAAAAGAAAAAAGTACTTGGCTTAGATTTTGAAAATAGTACACGTAACAGTAACAACATACGCTAGTGTCCCTACGGGAAATTAGAGTTTGCTAATTGTAACTTTATTACATCATATCAGGGTAAGCAGTGCAACGTAGCATAATGCAACTTTTTATAAGCCTTGGCTTCAACCTACACCTTTTCGGTGCCACTTTTATAAGTGGATCCAACTACATGTACAGTATGTATAGATTTATGTATGTTTATGTACTGTATATGCATATCATATGTATGTATTATGTGCTCCCTTTGTTCATTTAAATACACAGAATAAACTTTACCTTAACTAAAACTCAACCCAAAATGAACACATTAAACATTAAAAATACTTTATGCTCTCACTTTTTACTTAAATTGAGCCAACCACGTTCCATCTCTGGGTTTAAACAAATTGTAATCCACATCTTGATAATGATCTGCATAATAAAAAGTTTGGAGACATGAAGAAAGAATGAAAGACGATAGATCCACATATTTTCAATCAAACCTGGATAATAAAATGAATGTGTTTGAGTTATTAAATGTTTCCCATAGAAACACTGTATTTACTTATTCAGTGTGCAATTTCTGAATTTCCCATGGGATCTAGGTCTATCTATCTAGGTCTATCTATTTCCAGGTAGAACACTGCCACTGCCAGTAGTTCATAAATGTGGATTTTATGGAAATTCATAATGCATTTATTTGTACTGTTCGTTTTGGGTCCCAGAGAGACACAATATTGATCTTTTGGGTGTCGAGCTGAAAAGTTTAGAACCCCTGATCTAAACCCTGGGGCAGGGGAAGAATCATGACGACTTTGCAGTGACATACAATGAAGCCTGTCTGTTCTCAGACTCATTAGACACATAAAACCAAAGAGATGTGGGTCCCCTGAGCCCAGGAACACGGCAGCAGCATATTTATACATTCTTAACAGTAAACAACAACGTTTGAGTTTAGGTATTGTTCAGGAAATAAAGAAAATCACACCTGTGTGAAGTGAGTGGTGCAACTCCATGTGGGGGTTCCCGGGGGGGTCCAGACCCACAGGAACACACCCAGGGTGCCGTCCCGGTTCCGGCGTGCTGCCCCACATCCGAAACGGTTGAGAAATGACAGAGTTACCACGTGGGGGTCCCCGGGGGTGGGGGAGTTCCAGACCCCCAGGAACGCGCCCAGGGGGCCGTGCCGGTTCCGGCGTGCTGCCCCGCATCCGAAACGGTTGAGAAATGACCGTGTGGTGGTCCCTCTACTGTACCCTCTACTGTACTGTACTGTACCGTCACTGTACTATACTGGCACACCCGAAAGCATCATATATACAGTTAATACGTGCGTGTGTGTTTGTGTGCGCATTTTAGAAACAGTACAGTACTTACAGTACTCACAATATAGGCCTACTATATGAATCTATCTATAATAGGTTTACAGAATCAAGGTATCAATATTACATACTTTTCTGTGGTTGATTTTTTTATCTAAAATATTGGAAGCTAGTTCCTGTGTACTATAGTGAGTCACATAGGTTAGAAATATTGTTAGTATTTAACTCAACTCAAAGTGGTGGGGGTTTATCCCATGGGAGAATACTGCACAATTGCTACCAGAAGGTTTAGACAGCCTAGACAACTATTACATATTATTAGAACATGCACTTATCCAAGTGCCTATACTGCAGAATTGACAGTATGGAGTGCTTCGAAATGCATAATTTCAGCCAATCTCTTTATCTTGTTTTATATTGATGTCAGAGAGGCGGGGTGGGTCAATACAATTATGTCCAACAAGTTGGCATGATTATAATGCCAACATAGATGGATAAAGTAGAATTTCCCATAGCAGACTGGTACAATTTAATCGGTCACAACCGGAATTGTTGTTTAAAGCGCCCAATGCTTCAAATAGTTAGGATGGGTTAAATGCAGAGGACATTTACCACAGTGACGACACCTGATGATACGCTCCAACAATCAGATTGAAATGAACACAGAGCATTTTACTGTGAGAGTACAGTATAGTTTCATAACTCCTGCTGTCTGCTTTGAACGATACTGTGGACAAACGCAATAGCCAAATTCTATATACTGTATATACAGTGACAGCTGAGCTCAAATTTATTCTGATGTCATAAATCTACAGTAGCACCACTGGTAATTATTATTTGCAACCGCTATCTAACCCAGGACAGCTTCTCAGTACATCATTTCATACCTCATATTGCCTGCTTTGAGTTTGAGCTTCTATCCTTTGTTGTGAGCTGACAGAGGTGACAGGCTAGATTCAGCATGACATGCTCTGGCACCATATCAATGAGCATCATTATGCATCAGCAGCAGTCCTTACACCTAATTGTCCTTGTCGGTGACAACCGTGTACAACTCTCAAATCCTTTCAAATAGATTTCCATTATAGGTTTTTTTATATGCCATCACCAGTTTTCTCTGAGTTCCATTGAATGACTTTGCAGAACACACCTTGCCCATAAAGGACACTGTAAACTGTACATTGTAAACCTTCACTTCGGCTATGAACGTGAAACTGTGCAGTGTTGTTAGTTATGGGGGTTTGTCATAATGTTTGTTATGTTGTGGGCCCTTGTCTCTGTCAATGGGAACACCACATCAAGGCTCGGGTATATACTGGCTGGGGTACGCAAAGCAGGGAGACACGAATAAAATCAATAATTTGTCGACCGCAACAAGACACACACATGCAGATATGTAAACAACACACACACACACACATGCATGCACATAATACAAAGTATTATACGCGTACGCCGTACGGGTGCTCCATTTCCTCACAGGACTTTTCCTCTGGAGATGCAGGGACAGAGGTAGTGAAAAGGACATGATCAGATCACACAGGGGGGTACTTTGGTGCTGGAGGTGAAAGAAATAGGGTTCTTCTCTGTAACTTTCTCATGCAGATTGGTGGGAAAAAAAGAAGACGGGCAAACTCCATCTTTTAAAGTGAACGCGTATGCTGGCACTGGGAACTGGGGTTCATGCTGCTAACAGCTATCGGTAGAGATAGTTAAAAAGGAAAAAGAGGGGTTTAATTACTTTTCTATTCCATAAAGCTACACTTGGTTTATCGATACATTTTGTATTCTCAGTGTTCATGTGTGTTCATGTCAAGGTGCAGGTTTACTGAATCCATCTCATCAAGACAGATGGCTTCTTGGTTAGAGTGGGTGACAATATTATCACACGAAAAAATGAAATTATCGGTCTAGGTTCAATCCTGGAGACAAATCTTTCTGGTGATGAAATGGCCACCAGGGTAAGTCAACTAAAGAACAAGATTCCTATACAGGATCTCCTCACTGGTCAACAAAAACACCTTGAAGACCGTAGACAGGAGCCGTCATACAAGGTTTCTTCGACTATGCATGCACCTCTTGGTACCACAGCACCTATAAGGCCTTTAAAACAAGGCTCCAGACTTCCCAAAACAAACTGGTCAGGCCGCTACTTGGCTTCACTCCCTGAACCCACCTCACCCCTGCCCACTTTGACAGGCTGGAATGGCTTAGAGTTGACGACGGTCCACAAGATTCGCTACACCACCAAGATACCTGTACAATACTTCCTTAATTTCAACAAAGTCCACACCCACAACACCAGATGGAGTTCAACAAACTTCATTGATACATATCCATTATGTTGATCTGACCCCCCATGCCAAAGCGCCAGCGCTCGCCCAGCCGTCTACCGTCACCCAGGTGGATGCGTGCACGCATCCTCACCCTAATGGGCGAGGTCGCTTCTCGCCCTCAGGGCATCATACTGGTAAGTGGTAATGGTTGTTTTTGAATAACTATTAATTACCTGAATAGCCCAATCTGATCACTTCGTAGATTGAAGAGAGGTGGTTTCCCAGCAATGCATTAGAAGAACCAGAACACTGTGGGCATTTGCCTTTGTCCTTGCTAAAACCAAATACCACACTGTAGCCTACTGGGTGATTAGTGGGTGGGGAGGTTTCCCAGTATCCCCCAGGGCACATTTTGTGTTATCGTCCTTTTATTGTGTCATTATTTATATTCAGGTATATGCGATATGGGAAATGTGTTATGGGGATTTATGTGTTCTGATGTTGCATGTCGTTAATTTATCCATTTATGTTTCCTATGTGTATTCGTGTTACACAATTACTAATGTAGGATGGAGCGATGCATTGAGTTGGTCTCTGTGTGTGTGCGTGCGTGTGTGCGTGCATGCGTGCGTGCGTGCCTTTTGCAAGCTGTTTGTAGCAATAAAGAGTAATCCTTTTAAAAGCTTTAAAAGGCTCCACTGGTCATTACAAATTTGCAATAAAACGTAATTTGTCCCAAACCAATGAAAAACTGATTGACTGGAATAAAAAGAACCTTCACATGCCAGTGATGTATTTTCATGTGGCTCTGACAGCTGTTGTTATTTCACATGTACACAGATAGTGTAAGATGTCTTGTTAAGTGTTGTTTTGTGACTCAAACACAACCTGAGCTCTTTTGAGAAGCTTTGTGCTGTCAGGACAACTTCTTGTTACGCGTTTGTTTTGATGTGTCTTCGTTCTTTTTCTAACATTTTAGCTGAAAGGAAAGCATTATGGCAAAGCAGGAATATTGTTCCCTTGGTTCCCTCAAAGGTTTATTTTTACTCCGCTCTTGTTTGCGACCGTACACACTTAAGAGATGAACTTCTCACTCAAACAGCAACAACTCTCTGTGCCTTTCCTATTCTTCCATTGCAAGTACTATAGACTTCATGCTGCATATGTCAGTTCATGATGTTGTACTAGTTCTGTGGCCTGCTGCAGATAATTTCCCTCTCGCCTCTTCCCTCCTCATCAACAAATCCACAGCCTATATAATTATCGTCCCTTATTTCACAAGAAGCATAGCCTATATCACACATTGCACAACTTTAATATTTCATTAGTCAGTTGTGGAGCATCAGAACTGGTACAACACTGTAAAAGTGTAGAACACTGATGACCGATTTATACTTGGCTGTGCCCTGTGCACCTGTTGCATACTGTATCAGCCGTATACACTCCCAGTGTGTTGTAGCGGGACAAGTTGTGAGCTTGTAGATTGGCTACGTTTGGTGTGCGACACGGTGCAAACTGTGTCATACAAGTAGAAATCACACGTGAGTGGAAAAATCACAAGGACGTTGTATTCCAGAGAGCAGAGCGACAGCTCAGTAAACACTTACTGTACTGTACCTCCTGATAAATGGGTGAAATGGCAAGCAGTGCATGTGAAAGCCGAGTGCTGAAGCACTATTGGTAGTGATCATTTCGAAGCATTCAGGGAGTGCTGTCAAGAGTTCTTCTCTGCTCTGAAAGACTAATTTGCATCCTCCAGAGTGGGTTTATCTGAGATCGGCAAGTCGTGGGTGGAAACTTGATGCTGGTATGACTGGGGGGGGGGGTGCTTCACTGTAATCTGTAAACATGAGCTTGGGAGCGAGAGCCGTTTGTGATATGTAAACATTACATAGGCTACAATAAGTCAAACCTTAAACATGAAAGCATCACACATCACAGCGGAGACAAACAGTCATTTACACTTTCAAGCACAGTAATTTGGCATCCACAGTGAAAAATGATAGGCTGTTTTGAGTTACAACAGAACTTCATTTTCCTGAAATACCACTGTTTACAAAATAGTCTACCGTATAAACTACTTTTACCAAACCATCCAAAGCAACCAGTGGCACCTGCAGAAAATGTTGTTTGTCTGTAATCCCTTTTATGCCTATATACTGTATATGGAGATATTTCTGTGCCTTATCCGTTGATCTGCCTTTGAGTCCCCCTCGTCGATATGCACACAGAGTTTGATGTCGGTTGGTCCCATGGTTATGCCATGGGCATGTCCATATTTGGATCAGTGGTTCAACCGCCTATCGACACCAAGCAACGCACTCCCTCGAGTCCTTGCGACACGCGAGGCGAGTTTGAAGTGGGTCTGTCCCATATAAACACATGACCATATAGCACAGCAGTCGTATCGGCGCTCCCTATGGGGAAGATGCAGCAGCTAATCAATCAGTGCAAGCTTATTACCATATCTGTCTTTTTATCACCTCCCAATCTATAATATAATTTATACTAAAGCTGTGAAATTAACTGTGAAAATACATTGATAGCAATATTTAGGACCAATAACCAGCCTATTTTTCTAAATAGACACAAAAATAGAACAGTCAACAATAACAATAGGCTGACTACTGTATCTACGCAAACCTGTATTATACTTAAATGTACAATGGTGGCATATAAAATAGCCATTTCAATGCTGTTTCAAAAATGTTGTAATCATTTATTAATCGTAGTCGAAGATTGAAATAATCGTGATACTGATTTGAAATAATATCACCCCAGCCTAAATTTATACTACACTTTGCATGAACTGATAACAGTTCCATTGTTAAGGAAATGGAATCAAGTAGCCTACTATCTTTCGATTAGATGTCAACTTTGAACAGGCAATTTGTATAAACATCCCACACCAATTAGGCTGCATATGATCGCATATCTACAATAGTATGTTACATTTCATGCCAGCTTGCAAAGCAGAGTAAATCCAATTTCACAAATAAATTGAGGCGGGTTTACTCACCACTACATCCCTGTAATCGTTGCGGTTCAAGGTTTTCCATAATGGAATTGTTGAGGTTACTACAGTAGCTTTACTGTCTGTACATTTTAGAATGCAACAGTACACAATATATGACACGCTTTGACTGGTCCTGATAAGTCCACACATCAGACACAAAATTATTTTTAGATACCATCTGACCTGAGTTTGCTACTTGGTATGGGTTGATAAAGGCAATAGCTTGAGTGTGCATACATTACATGAACTTATTCACTGTTTTGTGCATCTATACTGTATAATACATTTTCTTGGTTGTAAATGCAACTGAATGCTATAAGAACCATTTGCAAACACCATCTGGGCCCCCAGACTGATTACGCCCTCACTTTTATATCGTCGCAACTCTGTTTTTCATCCCCCCCCTTCAGATAAGCTCCAATTCTACAAGCGGAGAAACTGCCCTCTCTGCCTCTTCACTATCGCTTCTAATTTCAGATACGATTTCTCCCTTTGGTAAATTAGTTTCAGCAACTGCTGCTGGTGTCAGAACGCTGGTCCCTCTTCAACAACAGCGACGACAACAACGTCCCAAAAATAGCACAAATTTCCTCCAAACATTTACCCACCATGTGTGTGAATAATCGGTGGAAACCGCTCCGGGTGATAGCTAGAGATATAGAGGCAATTACACAGTAATAGATTCAATCTCAGTCCAAGAGAAACATAATTGGAGAGGGAGCGCCCGCCTGAGGGGGTCAGGATATTGTATAGTGTCACTGTGATTGTAGACACTTGGCATAGCATGGCGCTGTTTCCAGTTAAAAATCATCGGCTGAATTGGCAACATTAAATACTAACACATCTAGATCATGGCTTTGACTGCATTCCAAATGTTTTCCCCACTGTCGGTTTCATAGCAAAGCTTTCTAGTTTCCCCTTTGCCTCTTGTCTATGATCAAAAGGAAATTGGGAAATCCAGGCTTCACAATGGGGTGATAGGCAATTCCGGCAAATGGAAATCTAACCTACAGTATATAATACACATGTAATGCATGAATCAAATGAAACCTTTGCTTAGTGCACATTTTAAACATTTAGCTGTCTGGTATTAAAGTCCTGGATTACCAACATGACAAGCAAGCAACCACGGTGAAAGAGTGCAAGTGTCATCGCTACAGCAGACCATATATATATATATATATATATATATATATATATATATATATATATATATATATATATATACACACACCACTGAATATATATATTCAGTGGATATTCCTACATCCACTGAATATTCATATACAATAGTGACAATTAAGGTCAGTAGAGAGATAAGGTGAGGCAGACGGGACCAACATCAGGTGCTAAAACTAGAGGAGGAAGATAGAGGGAGAGGAGGAGGAGAACGCAAAGAGCTTCTTGAAATGGCATAGGCTGGAAAATAGTCAATGAAGGAGTAGGTCCCTCATTTCCAAGGTTGTTGTTCATCTCTATCAAGGATTTCCAGTGAGGGTATGTGTAGGGCTGGGAAATATATCAGTGGTATATGTAGTGGACCTTTCAATACAATCTCCTACTTTGGATTATATTCTGGAGTCTGGACAGTGATGTCAAGTTTGTGCTATAGCCTTGCAAGAAAGGGTAAGGGTTGTGTGTCCTCATACGAGGGGCATTTACTGAATGATCAGAATTTGAATTTTATGGTGTGGGAGTCTGAGGGAGTGGGATGGGTTAGACTTAGAATCAATCAAAACTTAAGTAATGGAGGGACACAGAAATTAATATTTATTTCAATATTATTTAGGGCTGACCACCGGAGATGGATGTCAAAATGTTGGGTGTGTGAACTGTGTCGTGTGCTGGTTAGACAACACATTTAGCTAATTCAAAGTGAATAATGAATAATGTCTCTTTGTGTCTCCATTAATTAAAATGATCTCAATCTTCTTTGGAGCGCTCCACAGCCTTTAATGTATTACATCAGTTTGTCAGTGCTTCTAAAAGTGAGGACATACCAGTTAGTGTGTGTGTGTGTGTGTGTGTGTGTGTGTGTGTGTGTGTGTGTGTGTGTGTGTGTGTGTGTGTAAGACCCTTAGATATGCATTTTTTCTGACATTCCATACGTTGATATGTTGATCCTTCTCCACCTGTTCTTCCTGTTCTGACATTCCATATGTTGAAACTTGATCTGACCTCATCAGAACCCTGTACACTCAAGACAAGCTCCATATATGGCCAGTACAGAATTCATCCCATATGTTGATCTGACCCCCCATGCCAAAGCGCCAGCGCTCTCCCAGCAGTCTTCCGCCCGTCACCCAGGCGGATGCGAAGGGCGAGGTCGCTTCTCGCCCTCAGGTGGTCTTACTGGTATTGTATTTGTGTTCAGGACGGCCAAGTCATACACAGTGACGTATGAGGCTTAAGTGCCGTTCATGCCTGTGCTTTGTGGCCATGATGATGATGTCATTGCATTGACCTCTGCGCTTTCAACCAAACTCTGTGGCTGTTCGACTACTGGCCAATCACAGCGGGGCTTTCTGAGAACTGCATGAGAACGGAAAGCATGCTCTTCTTGACTTTTTAACTTTTCGTTTTTTTCTGTATCAATAGTACAAGATATACAAGCTACAAGCTCAAAACACGCTTGTGGACAATATATATTTTGTTGTTTTATTTTGTTTCATCATTTATTCAAAATACAAAAATATGCTGCACTGATATTTTATTGTCAGGATTCTGGAAACAGAAGTGCTCATTTCTTCCCATTTCTCAATGTGCATTGGCTTGGAGGTTAGAATTAATTTGCTGATTAATGTACAATGTTTGTGCCCGCTGCCCATGTTCTTCAGGAACAGATCCAAGCCCCTGCAAGAAATCCACAGGGACTCCAGAAATGTGCCCAAACCAAAGCCTACATGCTCCAGTGGAGCTGCAAGCCAGTTCTAGCACCATTATTTTTTTCCCCCATATTTTCTTTTTTTCCTCGGCATTATGGCCAGTCCACTGTCCTTTGTAATGTTCTTTATTGTGGCAGATAGTAGAGCAGTGGAAAGTGTGTGTGTGTGTGTGTGTGTGTGTGTGTGTGTGTGTGTGTGTGTGCACGTGCATGTGTGTGTGTGTGTGTGTGTGTGTGTGTGTGTGTGTGTGTGTGTGTGTGTGTGTGTGTGTGTGTGTGTGCGTGCGTGTGCTTATTGTTGCTTCCATCACTACTCAGACTACAACCAATTACAACTAAAACTACTTTATTCAGGGCACCATTGTGTAGCTCAGCCAGTTAATCTATTTTCAATCCCTCGGGTCCTCAACCATGCGCGTGCCGAATTTGAAGTCGATCGGTCAGACAGTCCTTCGCGTACACACGCGCACACTCACGCACTCACACACACGCACGCACACACACCTCACTTTTGTAGGATTTACACATAAATGTCAGTTTATGTGTAGTAAGTAATATTTGCCCATTTTTTGTGTCATTCACAAATGTAGAACTAATAAATTGTATAGTAGACAATATTATATTTATTAATATTGATAAAGTACAAAGCACACAGCTCCCAATCCTTGAACCCTATAGTATCCCTCTTCTGGGCATGTCAATATTCAGTAAAAATAGCAGATTTACAAGTGAGGTTATAGATCTGCTATTTCCTGCAAAAAAAACTGGAGGGAAAAGGTATAGGCACCTGGGGGACACCAGTGGTTAACTACATCGGTGGCATGCTTATGACTCAAGTTAAGTATACAACAAACAGATCACCTGCGCTCAAGTATCTCTCATCTTATATATAAAACACATGTTTCAGCTATAGCCACGCCCATTATCAGCATCACACGAACAATGCCAATGGCTTAAAGCTTGAACATTTTTCACTCAGTCAAGACTTGGAAATTATTCTGAGACTCTCTTTTTAGCTGTGATAGTTGGTCCTTGTACTGTACGGTGTACCTGTCCATGTTGTAATTTTTCCCATGAGCTACACAGACCGCTCCAGTACAGGATAGTATCCCACGGGCCTCATTTCATTTGAAAAGCGCCATTGTTGTCATAGGATTCCGTAACAAGTTTGTTCTCGCCCACTCACCCTGCATATTAACATTAAACACATTGTCAGACATCAGAACAGCGAACAATGTTTCCTCCAGCCTCATCTAGGACCTGCATGGACAGACTGAGGGGTTGACTGGAGTCACAGAGGGTGGTTAATTGCTGTCTATTGCACACAACAAGCTGCCCGCGCAGCAGGCTACAGACAGTGGTAGGGAGAGTAGTGGCAAGAGAGCAGCTTGAGAGTGGCTGATGTACAGGACAGGTACATAATAAATGGTGATGTTTTTTTTTTTCCCCTGTGCCAAAATCATCCTGTGGGCTACATTAGAGCTCTCTGCAGGGCCAGGTGCGGCCTGTTTGACATCCCTGGTTTAGCGTGGGGAAAATGTGGATGAAGTGCAATGCAAGGAATGCATTCTAAGTCATAATACAGTAATTGTGTTTCTTCTGTTTATGTATATTTAAATAAACGATCCAATAGTGTATATACTGTATAAGTAGCACATCTGCAGTGATTAGAGGTGGTCTCCTTACTCTTCCATTGAGAAATTTTGACCCTGGCATTGGGTATGACAACTATTCCACAATCTCCGAAAGCTATATATAGTCTGGAACTACACCTACCGAAAGCCGAGAAAGGAAGCTGCATGTCACCTGTTTCCGTACACGGAAATATATTTTAAAATATCTTTAAAATATATTTTTGAATTCCAATTCCCATTTCCCAACAGGAAACTGTATATGCCTCAACTAACTAATTACATTTAAATTAGGACGCGACTGCAAGAAGTGGGGGGAGGTGGGGGCATCCACATGCGATTCCGTGCTTCAGACTGTATGACGGAAGCATTTGGAAATTGAGAATGAGACTATGTAGGATACAACTGGTTGGTTGACAATATCAATACAGAAATTTGCAATCCACAATCTTTATTTTAATTTGGACATCATTGAATAGGATGAAACTAGGAGAAACATAAAACTTATGGACTGTACCTTTAAAATGTGTCTCTCTCCAACCCTTTCCAAGGTACATATACTGTCACCAAACATCTAGAACACCTATTAATAGGAACGTAGACTGAATAACAAGGTCCACCGCTACTACCTGGGATCAGCTCTATCCTTCTATCATTGGGGGGTGAGAAAAACATTGTCTGCTGCATACTTTCAAGCTTCCAAGATTATTATCATTTCTTTAACCAACAAAAGAGCCATCATTCTGACACAAAGGTACCTTTTGTCCGTTCTGGTGTATAACATGGTATGGCCTATTTGTGTGTATTTGAAAGAAGCAAGTGTGTGAGCACTGCACACCGCGGACAATCACCACAGCACCTGTGTGTGCGCCCAGCTCTCATTTCCCAGAGTGTTCGGCTGCGTCATGTGGGGATGGAGAGGGACAAAGAAAGGTGGGTGGGGAAGGAGAGAGCGGGGACAGATGGATGTGCTGTGTCCTTGTGTTTGAAGTTGCCTTTCCTCACGGCAATGCAATTTAGTCAGACTTACGCACACACGCACAAAAACAGAGATGCGTGCCCATGCACACACTTGTACAATCAGACACACATGCATTCACACAACAATGTTCAAGAAATTAATTGTGATACATGTCGACGCCGCGCTTTATAGAACATTTATTTCCCAGGTCTTCAAAATATTAAAAAATAAAAAATCACACCTGTGTGAACTGATCATTGCAACTATTATACATTTGTTATATATATATATATAGTTAAGGTGGTTGCATACCAGCCGCGTTTTTCGGAAAACCGATGGAGAAACGCCACAGTGTGGAGACCTTTACTGTACTGTACTTTGATTCTTTTTGGAAAAAATCTTGAAATGACAGAGTTATTGCGTGGGGGTCCCAGAGTGGTTGCCGGAACATCCAGAACCCCAGGAACAGGCCCAGGTGGGCGGCTCTGTTCCGGCAAGCCTTTCCAAGTCCGAAACGGTCGAGAAATGACAGAGTTACCGCGTTGTAGCTTTCCGAGCTCGGACACATACGGGGACAAGTATAGGGACACACATAGCTCCGTAATGGAGCTGAGGCACCGCTCAAAAACATGTGTAGTAAGTGTGCGTGCATGGCAGCATGCATGCGTGCGTTTCATCAGAATAGCATTAAAACAGTGTTTAGTTTATGTTGTGTTTAGGGAGTGGTGCAACCACTCCCTTAAGGTGTGAGTGGCTGGCTGGGTGGGTGGGTGCGTCTGAGCACGAAAACAGCATGGTTGTTTTTCACCATCTGTGCGCAACCTAACACACTGTGATGTGCATGCGTGTGAACACTGACTCATCAATGACGCCACACAGGCAGGCGTGGTAAACAAACGGAGATACAGTGATTGCATGCATTGAATTCAGGTGGCGAACATAGGACGCCAGTATAAAAGTGACACTTAGACGTTTGTATGTCGTTGGAGCCCACGTCTTGTGAAGCGGCACTCTGGGTACGGGAGGGGCCGTTCGCAAGCGTTATAGTCTTGCCGACGGTGAAGACAGGTAGTGAGGGGGAGCTAGCTGTCATCGTAGCAGGAGGGGAGACTACACCTGCGGTCTCCTGTAGTTTAGACAGAGGGGCTTTTAGAGAGTGTGTGCTCACTTTGCTCCTCCATACGATCTGCAACGGACTGAACGTTAACTTGTCCAAGTCACGACGTCCGACACGCATCTCTTCGGGGAGTTGGACGGCGTCACAAGCAAAGACCCCGGGGGAGGGTCCGCCACCACGGCGAGTTAAGTACCCATAGAAAAGCATTGTATCGTGTATTGTAGGCTATGTGCACTGATTATGTAAGAGACATTGTATTGTGTACACGGATTATTTAAGAGACATTGTATTGTGTATACACAGATTATTTAAGAGACATTGTATTTAAGAGACAGTTTATATAGCTACTTGGTTTTAATAGGGGGTTAATGTGTTACTGTATTCATACTTATATTCTGCATACTATTCCATGTATTTGTCAAGCATTATAATAAAGGTTGCTATTTGTACATTGTTGGTGCTTCCAGGGCTGAACGTACTATAGAAAACCCACATTTATTACAACACCAAGGGACCCCCACACAGAGTTGCACCACTCACTCACGGGTGTGATTTATTTACTTAAGGAGTAAGGAACAGTGTAGAGAATAAAATGTAATTTATTTGAGCAGGCTGTATCAGGGAGACAGAACACAGAAGACAGAGAGCAACAGTGAGCTGGATTGGAATTAGGGCTGGGAACTATATCAATATTACAGTATATAGATATTGTGATCATGGAGACTATCGTCTGAGATATTTGATATGATTCACCGCCCCAACACGCACGCACGCACGCACACATTTTGTATACTAGCCCGTGTGTCTCAAGATGATTGTCATATGCATTTATGTCAAAGCTGCTCACAAGAAGGATGGTATAATTTATAGCCTGATCCGAGCTAATTCACACAGCTCAATTGTACAAACTTTTTATCAGCTTGCAGAGCTGAGAGATTTTCATGATTGGCTGGACTCTAAGCCACCCGGCAACTTGCCCTATACGGCCAATGGGACACTAAGCCCCACCCACGGCCAATGGGACACTAAGCCCCACCCACGGCCAATGGGACACTAAGCCCCACCCACGGCCAATGGGACACTAAGCCCCACGGCCAATGGGACACTAAGCCCCACCCACGGCCAATGGGACACTAAGCCCCACGGCCAAAGGGACACTCTCCTCCTCCCCACCGGGCCACCTAGAGACTGCAAACGTGACTATAGAGGGTATGCGCATGCATAAAGTGAATGCATAAAGTAAATGGGAAATCGAGTGGCAAAGTGACTAGGCAAAGTGAGTTTAATGTCGTTTAACGGCGTTTAATGCAATCAGATAAGACTTTTGTTTGGATGTATGGGCTGTCAAGGCCAGAGAGTAGTTTTCTTGCCACTCTGTAGGCGTTCCCGTACAACTTCCGGGTATGATGATGATATCACGCGCATACCCTCTATACAGAAAGCCCCACTAAGGCAAGCTGATGACTTGAGTCATTTCTTGTTTTTAGTTTAAAGTTACTCAATTTAAAGGGAAATTTCACTTTAGGACATTGTAATGGAATTTTCCATTACTTTTTTCATTTATTTTGTTTATATATTTTTATGTTAATTTTATTTGAAAGTGAAATATCGCTTTAAACAAATTAAATAACATTTCTACGGTTTGTTAGTCTATCTGGTTGGTGTGCAATGTGCATGCCTACTAGGCTCACAGTCACCACTGAGGCAATACACTAATATTTACTTTTTTAAGAGGTTTTCAGAGACAGGAATAACATAACATCTTAACCTATTTAGACCTCATGAGGTAAATTCTAAAAACACCTTCAAAATACGGAATTCTACGGTACAGAATAAGAAATAACGAATATGGAGTTCCAGGTCTATTCCAAGTAATCTTCCTTATATTCCAGATACATGACACACACACACACACACACACACACACACACACACACACACACACACACACACACACACACACACACACACACACACACACACACACACACACACACACACACACACACACACACACACACACACACACACACACACACACACACACACACACACACACACACACACACACACACACACACACTTTTTACTTCCAGTGAAGCCATTATCATGCAGGATGCTGACTACCTCTCTGCCTGCTTGTCTTTCTGTCAGTTGTTGTGATGGGGCCAAAATGCCCGTTGGTGCCCACAAAGAGGTAGGCGGGCACTCTGCCTTCTACACCAGTGTTTGGGATGAGGCTCAGCTGTAATTGTTAATTCTAATTGGTCAGTAATGACTGGGTTGCTGGGGAGGAAGAGGAGTCCTCTCACTGGGGGTGCACCTGGGTCCTGTTCCGGGTTGATTATGCTCATTGTGGAGGAGATGCAAACCCACAACACCGCCCCTCCATCTTGGGAGGGCAATTGTATTTAGAGAGAGCAATTAAATACACTACGTAACAAATAGTCAGGGGGCATGATATTCTGGACAGAATGTTCCAATTTTATGGCAACAGTTTGAAGGCATGTGGTTACCTTTTTCAGAATGACAATTAAAGAGTACATGGTACACATAAAAGAGGACATTTATTTACCTGGGTGTAGTTGACTTCAATCTGAATAAACACTCCTCTCTTACTGGTGTGATACATTTACTGTACCGTAGCGAGTAGACAGAAATGGTGCCAACTTGTAATGCATTAGAGAGGAGTAATTCTATGAAGGTAGGTTGAAAATGGGTGAAGTGGTCCTTTAATGCCAGGCCACTGCACTGCTGTTGATGTTTTTGGGGGGTTTATTTTCAATCTAACTAATTCAATACATGTTTTCTATGGTTCAGAGGACTGTGAACTTCTATGATTCAATGCTGTGTACGTACTGTGAAGGAGTCACGATGTGAATACAAATTGTATAGTTTACAAATGTATCTTTTGGATTTTCACCTTTCAAGGCCTTTCGGGGTACTATAATAGCAACATCATGTTTTTGTAATTTTTTAATAAATATTTTTCAGAAAACTTTAGAAGGATTTAGAAGGCATTCGGCCTCAGGTCTAAATGGGATAAAGTAGTCAATTATTCATAAAGCAGACAAGGACTCTAAACCGCCTCCCCCTGGCCAGCCGAGGCACCTGATGGAGGGGAAAGGAACTGGTTGGAATAACCCCTATCAGGTGAAAAGAAGCTGCTTGGACTGGAAGCATGAGGTCAGTCCGTTGCTCTCCCCAGGTTGGCAGAGGAAGTGTAGTGCCCCGGATTAAGTTAGATAATTGACACTGCATGGGTGAAAATTATATATTTAAAATATATATTTAAAAAGGACTGGCTATGGCATTTATATCGGAAATCATTATATTGAGTATTAAATTAAGGAATTTGACTCAACTAACCTTGAGTGTTCATTGCAAAGTCACAAGTCAGTCACAGTAGCCTATAACCATGGGTTGAAAATGCTTGAAGAATTCAATGGGTGCACAGCCTCGGTCATCAGTTTGTGCACTTACAGTGACATACGGTACAAGTTTACACTTCATTTAAAAACAGCCCTACTGTACATATGGCAGCAGAGGCTCTGAATCAGCAGCCTTCTCAATGAAAACAAAGGCCACATGGTGGAAGATTAAAATTGGGTGTTTAGTTCCTCTTTAAAATGCAATCAGTCAGCTCTGTCTACATCTTCAAATCTAATCAGAACACATACTACCTTTGACTACCATATGTTATTGGAGCTAAAAAATATAGCAGCATACTGTCCTCTGTGTGTGTTGAGGGGGGAGGGGGGGAGGTGAAAGAATAAGCAAAAAAGAGACAGAGAGATTAAGAGAGAAGGTAATTGTGTTGAGGAAGAAACAGATGGAGTGCAGTTGGCAAAGTCTGAACAAGGAAAGAGACAGACACAGTTGGATTATTAAAACCCGAGAGCAGCTGAGAGAGACAGAGAACGGGACAGGAGGGAGAGAGAAGTACAGTACAGGGCCAAACATCAGTATTGTGTGAGTGTCCGAGAGACAGAAAGAGAGATTCAAAGATAGTGCATGTGATAAAATATGTAGGGGAGTGAAACAGTCTGAAGTTGAGAGATAAGAGTGTGCGTGCGTGCGTGCGTGCGTGTGTGTGTGTGTGTGTGTGTGTACGCACATGCCTGTGCGCGTGTCAGAGAAAGGAAGGGACAGCAAACATGTCATGAACTCTGCTATACATGATGTACAGCAGAGTTCATGACAGTGTTGTGTGCACACTGCACACATATACCGTATGCATGCATGCATGCATGCATGCATGCATGCATATGTGTAGCCTACGTATGTGCACATTATTTTGCATGCATGTGTGTGTGTTAGTTTACATGCGTGCATACAATACATGTGTACATCTGTACATCTTCCTGTATGTGTATGACATGTGTGACAGAGATGCCAAGTCTCCTCATATTGACGCTGGAAAGTGCGCTTGTTAATTCTGCGGGCCGCATCTCTTTATCTTCCTGTTGTCTTTGATTTGATGGATGATGTTGTCACTTGTGAAATTTATGGCAGCAGAATATAAGCAGGGGGAAGGAAGTATTTACGTGCAACAATTCATCTCTGACAGATTACATTTCCCTCCATCACTGACACATACACACACCCATTCACAAACATATTACACACACGCCATGCATACATAAAGATACCGCACGCACGCACGCACACGCACACTCCACTATATGCATTCTTCCATCACTGCCACATACACACAATGGATAAGCACGCTAAGACACTGATCCTTTAACTACAAACACTGTCAAGTTCCAACATGGATTGCCTTTGAAGGCGTCTGCTCTGACAGGGTAGGAGATGATCCATGACACCCCTCTAAGTCTGTGAAAAACTCCATCTAATTGTGTTGCCACTCCATTTCCCGCCAGTGTGATGAACCCATGAGATTGTCTCCACGCGTGTCCTTTTGGAGAGGGCCAGAGGGGCAAGGAGAAGAAGGGAGGAAGGGTGCTTTGCAAGGGATCGGGGAAGGGAAGGGAGGGGTGGTTTGCAAGGGAGAGGACAGCTTTACTGTGGGCCTTAGGAGTACTTCGGAGAGTGTGGAGGGAGGGGAGCAAGGATGTGTGGCGTACAGAAGAGGCGGCAAGGGAAGAGATGCTTGGAGGCTGTAAGGAGAGGGGAGAAATTGAGGGTGCTTTGGAGAGGGGCAAAGCTAAGTAAGTCAGAAGCCACAAGAAAAGAGGAGGATGATAATTGGAGGAGGTTAGGAGAGGAGGAGGAAAGGAGTCACAGCTTTGGAGGAGGTCAGGGCAGCAAGAGGAGTCAGGAGCAGAAGAAGAGGGTGAGAGGAAGGTGGTGTGGGATGGAAAGGGCTTCAGTTAAGAGCTGGAGGGCATAATGGCCTCAGGCAGAAGAAGAGACGAGGATAGACAACGAAGGAATCAGAGAGAGCCCGAGGGTTTGGGAATTGAATGCTGAATGTGTATTTAAGTATTTATACATTGTGTGCTCTCGATCTATTGGCTATACTGTACTACCATTACGAGACACGATGCGTAACAGAGTAAGGTAGTTAATTATATGGAACCTATCTTCTACTGCCTATCTTGGGACATTCGTGAAGTCACATCACACAGCTGTATTCAATAATGTCTCTGCATCAACACCTCCCAGTCAAATTCACTGGAGATTTATTGCGCTTAGCAAATAAAACTATCCCGGGGTGTAAAAGACGGAGGGGTCGGACAGTTGCAGACACTTGGGGGCCAAGTCTGCAATCAGAGATTTAAATTGACCGTATGTTATGGGAGAACAGATCTTTAATTTAAGCTGTAGGTAACACAATGAAGGAGGGAATGACAGATAGAGGGAGAGACATTTCACAGTGGAGCCAAGTCAGCGACAATGGAGGGGGATGTACATGGATGCCCGCCTGATAGAGAGAGAGAGAGAGTTAAATCTGCAACATCTTTAAAACAAGGACGAGAGGGGTGATGGGGTGACGGTGTGAAGGTGTCCGTGGAGTGGTGGTGGACGGCAGGGCGGAACAAATGGAGGGTAATTGCACACAATCTGTCTTTAGAGATCAATCAATCGGCCCTCCGGGCACAGTTTGCTGGAACACTCTCTCTACACTAATCTAATAACTTCTTTGTCACCATCGTCCCTGAAGAGTCTATACCGTATATATACATCTCACGGTGAGATGTAGATTCTCACCTCGGCTACTGTGTGTCACACGTCACACTAACAAACACAGGAGATGCTAATTCTACATCATAAACTTTGCATATACTGTGGTTACACACAAGTTATCCATCAAGCCGTGTTCCAGCCACGACATTTATGTGTAGGACGATTGACTGGTTTTCCTGCTGCATATATTCATGTCAGAGGGTGTGTTTTCAAGACACCGACAGGGTTTTACATCTTTCTTTTTTTTTGCCGTTTTATAGGTTCATTCAACAGACAAGTGGAATAAAGAGAAGAACTGGTACTCTGGTTACTTTTTTTAATAAGCATATTTTAATAAGCATGGTTGTTTCTTTTTGGATGCCCAGTATTAGCTTGTTTTATTCCTTTGTGACCCTGTTTCGAAGTTATATCTGCTATTTCAATTGTTTATCTTGTTATCAGTGTTGTTTTTTTAGTCTATGGTGCACTTTTTATTTAACCTGCATACATTTGCATATGATTTAATCACAGGCTTAGTCCCAAATGACAGGAGCTTGGCATGCATGCTAACTGAATAATTACATCTTTTACTGATGTAGCTATTTTAGAAGTCCCCTCTTCATTAATTTAACCTGCGTTAGGTACCATCAGTGTTGGAAAGTAAAGTAATAGTACCAGTAAGACGCCTGAGAGCATGTCTTGAGTTTACAGGGTTTGATGAATTCAGATCAACATATCTCCATATACTGTATGGAGCTGACCTGTTCTGACATTCCACATCTGACCTCATCAAACCCTGTACACATGCTCCTTATGGCTAGTACAGAATTAATTCCATGTTGATCTGACCCCCATGCCAAAGTGCCAGCGCTCGCCCAGCAGTCTGCCGTCAACGAGGCTGATGCGTGCACGAGAAGCGACCTCGCCTTAAAGGGCGACCTTGGGCGATGTCGCTTCTCGCCCTCAGGCGGCTTACTAGAAATATAACTATAATTACTTTCACATTACTATTTTCCAAACGTAACTAGTTACTATTTTTACAAGCCTTGGACTGTTTATTTATAATGGGAGACTGGTTTGGGATGGAGTTGCTTTGCAGGATGCTGATCGGATCTAGATCTAGACTCTAGAGCGGATACGGAAACGATGCATGTGTGAATTATTGGATGCAGATTGGGGAATGGCGGGCCTTAAACCGTCCGGAACAAACTGGGTAGTGTGACACTTTTGGGGACAAAAGAGGCAATTACTGGGGCTAAAATTAAAAGTTAAGTAACACGTAACAAATTACTTTTGACAGGGAGTAATATGTAAAGTAATGGGTAAATGGTAAAATAAATGGTAAATGGTGCATTTATATAGCGCTTTTTATAAGGCGCCTTACATAGATTGTGCATTACATTCACCCATTCACATACACATTCATACACCGATGGTGGCAGAAACCATGCAAGGCACCAACCAGCACATCAGGAGCAATTAGGAGTTCATTGTCTTGCTCAAGGACACTAACTCGAACTGGCAACCTTGCGGTTACCATCCAGCCACTCTACCCCCTGAGCAAGTCCCTTTGTGCATTTATCTTGAATCTATCCTGCATTAGATGTTTGTATTCCCTCTTGGGCAAAGAAGAATAGTGTAGCAATAGTTCCCCAACTGTGCAATAAAAAGTGCATGGCATTATTAATGGAACCTCTTTAGCTCCTTTTTCTATTTCATTGCATTAGCCTATTTTATTTCATTTAGTCAGAAACCCTGTTTTTAAATTCATGCCTGGTATTTTGTCTTTTATTGCTTAACTTACTGGTTCCCACGTATTGTTGTCTCAGTGTCTACAAAGCACTTTGAGATGCATTATGCAATGAAGTTTATTGTTATTTGTAATATTTGAAAAACTGCATTTATTTAGGTACAGACAACGAAATGTTGGTGTGGCATATATTCCACCAGACTGTGATAACTATAATGGTGCGTTCACATGGGCAGATGTAAAAGATGCAAACATGCAAAGTTACACAGTGTATTTGTAGCTGTTGGCAGCAGCAATGGTTTTTTGTGGGGTCTTTTGTTTTTTGTTTTGCGTTTTGTTTTTTGTCCTTGACAGCCTCAGGGGAAATAACTCTTGCTGAGCCTCTCATATGAATGTGAAACAGTTTATTGTAAAAGTGAAACTCCATGTGGAATAGGATTCAATTCCACAGGGAATTTTATGTCCTTTACTTTGCCTATATGGATATTACACACAGTATGTAAACAATAATTAAGTGTGTCTGCACATCTGCTTCTGCTCACTTGTGTTTACGCATAAAACAAAGATGCATGCTTTTGTTATAAGATGATGTTTCAAAATGCAATATGCACAGGGCTTCTGTTACTGACAACCCTATGAGTATAACCTCCCGTCTGGCTCCCCACGCTGTGGAATGACCTCCCCCTCTCAGTCAGGACTGCAGACTCACTTCCCATCTTCCAGCACAGTCTGAAAACTCACTCTCGCCCCCTAACATAATGCTGTATGTTTACCTAGTTAGTACTTCATTGATTTCTTGGAACTTGTTCTATTTATTGACCACCTAATACCCAGTAGAGGATGATTGACTACAGCTTATGCTACTTTACGCCAATCTTGCGCTTTGTACTTTAAGTCACTCCTGATAGCGTCAGCTAATTGCCAACAGTTAAATTGTAACTGCATATATACACACACACCTTGCAAGCTAAAGTGCCTCGAAATGATTAACTGTCACACTCACAGAGAGCAAACATGCTAAAGGAACGCTACAATACACACATGCCAACAACATTACCAAGTAACACAAATCATTCCACTCATAGCCTACTGTACAGACCATGGTGTTTCAGAATCAACTAGATAAAGTGCCCCTCAGGGCACAGGTCTCCAGCAGGGCAGGTCAGGTTGTGGCCTCCTGGTGGCACTATAATAGGCCAATGTGAAAAGGGTGGTATTTCTTATACGCCTTGGATGGCAATTGGATGATTTGAGGCTTTGTTGCAAAAATGTGTTTTGCAAATATCCACCTGTTGGTGGCGCTATAACATGCCAATGTGAAAAGGTGGGATATATTCCTCAGCCTAGTAGGAAAGTCTGTGAAAGATTTCACCTAAATTGCACGCTGCGTTCATGATTTGAGGCTTTTTGTTCAAAACTTTGACAGGCAATGTTAGCCAATTAGGATGGAATATGAAATATTGGACAGATCTGTCTTGAACACATGACTATAGAGATAGTGTGTAACGATTTGTGGGATTTTTGGAGGAGTAATATAAAAAAAATGTTTTACAAAAGTCGGCCTCCTGGTGGCGCTATAACAGGCCGTTCAGGAAAATTTTGGGCAGAGGTTCATCGTTGCCATCCAGGGAGTGTGTGTGCAAAATTTGGCCTCGACTGGGTTAACGGTGCCGGAGATTAGCTGGTAACGGACGGACGGACGGACAGACACGCACACACACACAGTGCAAAACATACTCTCTCCCCATGCCTTCGGCCTGGTGGAGACAAAAATGCTGCCTCTTTTTCGTCCTGAATCACAATTTCCTGTCCCTTTTTTTCCGGCGGCGACATCAGAAATCTTCCCATTCCCTCCACTTTGAAAAGGCAGGGAGGAGATGACTCATAGTCACACAGTGCATCTCAGACTGAATGCCGATTATTACAGGAGCTAATCCAAAATAATGGGAATATTCACGCCTCTGTGAAAACGGGTGGTGGTGGTGGGTGGCAGGCGGGATTGGGGGTGCTCGAGCTCAACATTCATTGTAGTACCTACACAAATGAACAGTTTTGTCCACTTGTCATCTCTGATCCATACCGCCCTGAAGTGTTCTAATTAGGATGCGGGGAGGAGCAGTGGGACAGATGCCTGTGCATACAGTGAGGAGATTGAAGACTCCCGACTGTCAAATTAAGTCCTGCTAAATAGTGTTTTGGCTTGTTGCATAGTCACGCAGCCTTGGGAGGTATTCTAAACACAGTCGAGCATTGAGGTTTCACATCAGACATGAGTAAAGAGGGCAGGGGATTGGCAGGCAGGGTTGAGTATTACTCTTATCAACGCAGCAGGAGATGCGTCATATTATTATCATAATAAGTTGATTTTGCCATGAAATAAATTAGATTTTGCCAATTATTATAGCAATATCAACAGGTTATATATATACCCCAACCCATTACCGGCTATACAACACAATCATGGATGGCACGCACACACACACACACACACACACACACAATGTTACAGCATGTGTTGAGCGGCAGGCAGGCAGCATTGCTGAGAGAAAGTATCGGAGAGAGAGAGAGACAGGGAGAGATTGGATGGGAGAGAGAGAAAATACATGGAGTGAAAGAGACAGCGAGACCAAGTGAGAGGCAGAAACGTTGAAACAGAATAAGAAAAGGAGAGGCCAAGAGAGGAGATAATACAGAGAGCATAGACAGACCAGACAGACAGACCAGACAGAGAGAGATAGAGAGAGAAAATAAATAGATAGAGGAAGGGGAGAAACTGAAAGAGAAAGAGAAATAACGAGATGGGCAAAACCAGACATGGAGTAACACAGTAAGACGGATACACAGCAAAATCCTCAGTTTAAACGAATCTCTGAGAGTCAAATTACACTCATGATTTTACAGTGTCGTCAGACAGAGATAAAAGGAGAAAGAAGCCAAAAGAGGGGAGCAAGCCGGCGATGATTTGGCCAACGGCACTGCAAGCCTTAAACTTGGTGTGGCTGACTGCTCTCATCTGTCCTGATCCACTGCCTCTCTCCTGTTGCATTCAGGGCCATCTCTCCAGTCGTGTACCATGCACAGACAAGTGGAGCTTAACAAACCTTTTCCATTACCGTAATGACCTTCATGACTGAACACCCAGGGAGCAGCAGCCAGTAGGCCGTTACTCCAACAACATCGCCATTAACTCTCTTCCCATGGGTTCCACTAGGCAGGCAAAAAGGAGAAGACAACGTTACGATAGGGGGTGCTTCCCTTTCCCGCTGACCGGATCTTCCCCTCGATAAAAGGAGAAGGAATCCAAAGAAATTCTGCCGATTTTACGTTTAATTACACATAGATCCTTCCGGGACGAGATCAGGGGCAAAAGGAAAAGGGTAGGAAAAATAGTCATGGGAGATATCGATGAGATTCAGCCAGTACTATATGTCGGACCAAACAACGCCAGGGTCTAAATGTCTCATCCATCCATCTTCAACGGCTTATCCGTAGTCGGGTCGGGGGGGCAACATCTTCACCAGAGAGCCCCAGACTTCCCTCTCCAGAGCAACATTAGTGACTTCCTCCTGGGGGATCCGAGGCGTTCCAAGGCCAGTGAGTCGATGTGTTTCCTCCAACTGCGCCTTGGTCTGCCGCAGGGTCTCCTCCCAGTGGGACGTGCCTCAAGGACCTCCCTAAGGAGAAGCCCGAGAGGAATCCTAACCAGATGACCGAACCACCTAAGCTGGCTCCTTTACAGGCGAAGAAGCAGCGACTCTACTCTAAGTCTCTCTCGCGTGACTAAACTTCTCACCAGCCACCCGTCGAAGAAAACACAGGTTGAATTTGCGACCTTATGGAAGTGAAACTACCTCCAAACACTAACAAATAGTTTATCAAACAGATCAATTCAAATATATTTGTATTATTGAAAATAAGTTATGGGTTGCAGGTTTTAACCCATTGAAACCGGGAAAGCATCTGTATCATTTTAGATTGATGCGTTGGCTATTCAAAAAGAGTCACTTTGCACTTTGTGCAGTGCTGCAAGCTTATACAGTACATCTGCTATTTTTTAATCTTGAGATATTTGAGAACTATTATTGATTTAGAAGGCATTTGTAGAATTGGCCTCAGGTCTTAAAACATTTAAAGTACATACAATTCTGGATGTCAGAATATATAGCATTGCTGTTGGATGTGACCACCTTGGTTTCTTTCGGGTGAAGAAGAAAGCAGTGGAACTGTGTTTGTAATCTACTGTATTATTATATTATTATATGACACCAATATCTCCATTCAAGGATCTATATTATTCCACCTGTGCTGTGTTAGTTCAAACTAGAAGAGGTTGATACAATATGGTTGAACGATCTTCCATTTCAAGTTAAATACAGCAATGCAGTGGACACATGTTCCATTCCACTTGGCTTAGGTGACACTATAAAGGTTGGCATGATGGCAATACAGTGCAGTAGCCTATAGATCAGGTCAAACTTTTGTCACATTTAAAAATAACACATAATCCATGTGATGCATGGCTTTAGAGTCAAGTTGAATACATTTCCCCAAGGTCAAAGTTGAGAAACACAGCCCTCAGCATCGATCACAACAATGTGCCAACAACAACTAACAATCCATGGGGGATTTGAGGGTTCACATTCAGTTCAACTTTGGTTCCATTAGGAGCAAGGACAGAACAAACAACCAACAACAAGGACCCACCAGAGCTGGTCAGACAAATCAGACTATTCCATCTGCTTTTTCCAACACTGGAGAATTCAGGCAAACATTAATCCCTACTCCTCAATTATGTAGTATAACATTGTTGGTATTTCATTTCAATGTTTCCCAAAAAAAAGCATGGCAATACATCACATACATCATCATCATTATCATCATACTATAATTAACTCAATGTCTGTCTGAATGTCTGAATGTCTGTCAGAAACACTGCCGTAGCTCCTCACTGCCAATCACTCCCACTTTTCACACAGGCATTGACCATAATAATATGGAGGTCTTAACGAAGCCCTTTTTCCAATTCAACATTCAAGAAACATGCATAAGCTAGGAACGTGACAGTGGAATCTCTATAAAATGAAACTATACATATAAACTATACATATTCTATACTTATATACTATAAAGTGCTATGACTACATACAATTCTAGTGCTGTCTACATCACATGCTCATGTTGGACTTTAAGCACTATTACACGAGAGGGTGTGCTTTACCGTGATTATTGGCACGACAGCGTTGCTGCAGGAATGAGGCTTTAGCCGAGTTTCGTAAGCATCACTGAAGTGCCAAAATCTAGGTAAAGCCCACCCTATACAACAGTTACCCTAAAACACGTCAACTCAATTTCATTGTAACTAAGATATTTGATAGAAATCCATGATTCTTTAATACCAGGTTTAGCCACTACTACGACCACCAATGTCCCATGCAAACTGCTAGCCTAGCCATTCACCTGACTCTACTCTGCAAGTCTCATCAGCACAGCTGATTTTTACGTTTTGATTAGGTAGATGGCTATTTCAACAAGGTCAAGGTTTCTTTATTTTGTCTCCCGAAGGAGAAATTTGTCTTGGACCCCAAGGCCCGCCCTGCAGCATACAGATACAGATACAGATACAGATACAGATACAGATACAGATACAGATACAGATACAATACAATACAATACAATACAACAAAGACACACAGTTACCCGTACAACATTTAAGTACCACACACCAACATACCTAGTAGAGATGTCCCAATCGCTTCCGATCCTAAATACCGATACCAGTGTCGTGATCTCATGTTGTGTTTATAGCTCTCTAGCTATATATCTTGTGTTGTGTTTATAGCAGACTCCTCACTCAATTGTGCACTTGCAGTTTGGGCAACTGGAAAGCAAACTCCACATGCCCCAACATTTTATTTACCTGACATAGTGTCAACCCCTTACCCCCGTGTCGGATCGTTGGTTAGACTGGCATATTCACCGATACCGATATGAGCTGATATGACAGAAGTTCTGGATTCAGGTGAATAAAGGAAATACAGGTATGAGCTCCAGGGTGCAATCAAAACAGAAAATAGCAAGCAAATGTCTACACAGCAAATCTCTCACCAATGTATCAGGAGTCAAGGACCCCTGCCTGCTGGAAATATCTAGGGTGTATGCGTGTAAAATCAGAATGTATACACACAAGGCACCTGCATGGCAGTATCCACAGCCGAGACCTCAGGGCATTTGTGGATGAGCTGCTATGCTAGGGATGTCTTGTATATTTCAACATTTCCCTTCTACAGTCAGTAATCCCAGCGTGTTTCAAAAAGACTACTATTTTATTTTTCACCATTCCTAAGCTAAATAAATAAATAAACCTGAATGACTACTGCCCTGTTACATTCACACCAACCCTCAGGAAGTGCTTCTAGTGGGTAGTCAAAACTCACAGACATCACAAGATACAGTTTGCCTAATAGAAAAAACAGGTCATTGAATGGAGTTTCTTTAATAGCTGAGGTACAACACTAGAGCAAGAAGAAGGACAACACTTGAGCATGCAATGCCTCAACCACTGCCAATTGGCAATTTCGAGTTATACAAATAAATACAGTCTGGCACTACTCCCTTTTGTGAGTCAGCATTTCACATTCCATGTTCATCCCCAGGCCTTCCCAATGGGTCATGAATGCCCCAATTTAGGCATCCTGCTCCATCCACAACCCTCCATACCTCATCCGACACTCTCTCTCCAGTAACACTATTAAATGTGCTAAATCCCTCATCAGCCTGGCTGGACACAGTGCCTAGCTGTCCAAAGCAGCAGTCATATCAGCCTTCAAGGTCCTTCCTCTGCATCCTGAAAGCTGGCACCTTTTGGGGTTTCATGGCAGAGTAAGTTCTATTTTGCAGCCAGACTCATGTTCGGCTGCAAGCGTAAAGCCACAAACGGTTCAACACCCCCCCGAAGCCATCTGCTGGTTCCTCACCCACAGCTACATGCTACCATTCAAAGTGCCTATCATTCTTTTAGTCATCTAGAACAGATAGTCTGATTCCATTCAATTTCACTGCTCCACCACGTGGCCTATGGACTGCAGTGGTACCCAGCCTGGGGGTACCAGGGTATCTGACATTTCTAAAGTTACAATATAAGGATGGTTTAAGACCTTTATAATAGAACATTTGCCAAATTGTCAAATATTATGCAAAAAAGAGGCAACAATTGTGAAAATAGCCGATCAAGCTTGTAGTTCAGCTATTTTTGTACAATATATATCTGTGGAAGTGAGTCAAACTAAATGTATGTAAATGTAAAGCCTTCGATTCCAGGTGCTTGTCAGAGTGGGCCCCCCAGTTCAAATATGATTATTTAGGGGGGGGGGTGGGAACCCTTGCTACAGAGGGCTGTGTAATGTTGTTTTTCCTCTGCATTATATCTACAGTATAGTGTCACCTATACCTTTTTTTGTTGTTTTTGCATTAGGCTCAAGTACGCTGTGCCAGTGACCAGGATGACTCCTCTTCGATTGCATCAACCCAAACAGCATGTACTGTACATCTGGATTGTGTGTTAACAGAGGTCATCAATATGTCCATACCTTGGCCTTGTTTGTGGCAAATTTTAGATGTTCTGTTTTACACACCATTATAATGATATTTTAAATAAAATATACTCCATGTTTTCCATGAGTTCCATGAGTTTCCATGAGTATAGTATGACAGTGGTTTGCTACGACACATGAGTGTGAGTTCACTAGCACTGGTGGTTTTCAAACCCACATAACTCTGAGAGTGTACAAATGGACCTGCAAGTGGCTCAGAACCACTGCCTGATGACCTAAAGCCTAATATATCCCCCGACGAAGGAGAATTTTCATTTTAGGCTAGTGGTTAAGATGTTTGCTTTCTGTGCGGGAGACGTTTGATTCCCGAGCATGCTTACATAAAGTTAACATTGTGTGGTACTGGTTATGTGTGGTTATATGTGGTTATGTGTGGTTATTATAGTCATAGCAGGATTGCGTTGATTAAAATCTGTAACATGTGGGAGATTATGGTGTTGATCATGTGTTTAGATGAGGTATCCTATGATAGTGACATTTTTGGAGCAACAGAGCACAAAGAGCTACAGAGTGGAACAAATGCAACAGTTTGGTGTAGCAGCATTGTATGGCATAAAATAATATTATTACACGCAACAATTGTGTTACATAATATTCTTCTTCACAGCATGAGAGTACAGAACCATAATGCATAATATTTACACTGTTTGGTTCAGTAGCTCATAGGCTCTTATACTGTAGGTCAGGCTGAGTGCAATTCTGCACACTGACCACAAACAATATAGACAGATTATAATGCAGCACAGCAAAAGTATACACACGATGACTACTTAAATGCGTAGACTAGGCCTATCAGAAAATTGGCTGGCAGTGTTTTTGCTGCGTTCACAGTGGCAGATGCAAAGTTACAGTCTACCATTCATTGTCAATGGAAGCTAGCTACATGAATATACAAGAATGCATCAGACGTTTGTAGCTGCTGCAAAAGCTACAAATCATAGCTGAGCTGGGTTCAACTTCCAAATGCAAATTAAGCTACAAAGCTGCAACTGTAGCTGCAATGACACTATGGACGCACGCTTGATATAGTCTCGCGAACTATTCCACAATCCCTGAATGCTATATAGAGTCTGGAACTACACCTCCAGAAATCTGAGTAAGGAAGCTGGCATTTCCGTCACGAAAATATATTTTCAAATATCTTTACATTTTATTATTTTATTTCCATTTCTGGTAAGCATTAGGATAAATCTGCGTGACTATAAAGTGGGGAGAAGGCTCCACTTTATACTTTATATTTTACTCATGATAGAGCTTCCGTTGCTCCTGATGATGGATGATGGAAGCATTTGAAAATTGCGAGAGGCAACAGTCTGGAAACACGCGACTATACAGTATACGCTTGATGACATCAACGACCATGTGAGCAACAGATAGACAAAGCGACAATATCCTGTGATCTTTGCATCTGCCTCGTGTGAAGTGTGAACGCAGCATTAGAAGTGAAGTATTCCGGTCTGCTTGTGTTCGGTACTGTATTTTTGGAGGAGGAGAGGCACAGTAGGGGGTGCACAATTTTGTGCTGTCCACTAGGGCGGTGGACACAGCGCAAAATCATGCACCCCCTACTGTGCCTCAGCTTGTCCTCCTTGTCAAAGCAGGCAGGGTAATGTAAAATGCCAACCGGTGCAGAGTGAAATCTATTGCAATTATAGGTTATACACACTGGAAACTCACAGTGGTAAATGGTGCATTTATATAGCGCCTTTATCCAAGGCGCTTTACAGAGATTGTGCATTACATTCACCCATTCATACACCGATGGCAGCGGAAACCATGCAAGGCACCAACTAGCACATCGGGAGCAATTAGGGGTTCAGTGTCTTGCTCAAGGACACTTCGACAGTAACTCTGGGGGAGCCCGGGTTCGAACTGGCAACCTTACGGTTGCCATCCAGGCACTCTACCCCTGAGCCACCGCCGCCCTGTGCAGTATTGCACGGGGAACAATACACCGCCGACCCTACAGTGCATTACTGACTGTCTGTCTGCAATGTTACAAGCTGTATCATACATGCATGACAATACACTGCGATCTCTTGGTGGATCCATGTTCAATGGCAATATAATCCTTTTTTCTCATCTCTTTTAAATAAATGCTGGGGAGGTTTGCCAAGCATGCATGCCGTCTTCGAGCCATATGCTGCTTCATTATCACACAGTGATTGGACATTTCTGTTGCAAAGCCTGCAGCTATACAAGACAGTCTAAGAGCTTTGAATTTAAAATACATAAAGTCTTTATAGTGTTCAGCACAAGAAAAAAATGTTGATACAACAACCTAAGATACCATAAAAACTGTTTGCATTTACATCCAATTTAACTCGTCGGGCTCCCTGAAGACTAGATGAGACAAAGAATTTGCTGCATGTAACCCCAATAGGATAGCCATTTTTGTTTTCCGTTTTAAATCCGGGGAAGGATTGCTGAGCACGCTGCTCTTTTTCAGGAACACCCTGCTTCAAAGTCATCCTGCTTCATCCTGGCACGTACAACCACAATATAGTGCTTTAGCTCCGTTCACAGCAATGCTTGCAAACCAGAAGTGCAATCTATGAAAATTATGTGGTTGATTGTCTTATATCTGATCAGATAAAGAATTTGTAGACAGTAATGTAATGGTGCCAGACGTACTGTACCAGATCAAACATTCAAATCAGTGTCATAACTGGCAGATTTGTTGAACAGATTAACGTTTTGGGCAATTTTCCTCTTGTATCCTGAAATCTAAAAAGAAAAATATAAAAAAGTGCTATGGAACCAATAATACTACTAGATACATTTTCATAATAGTACTGACACAGACATACTGCGTACAATTGAACCAAGAAAGGAGGCCTTTTTCAATGTACAATATCAAAACACTCTCTTGGCTGTGATCGGGGCACTGTATCAAAGTCAGAACTTCAAAAAACCATAGGAATTGTATTTGCATTCATTCCTTCAATTTTACTCACTGAAGAGCACTGGCAACAGCAGAATGTGATTTGACGCCTAAGGTTGTAATTATTTGATGAGCAAACGTTATCTAACTGCAAGTGTCCTATTTTGCAAATCACTGTAGAGTGAACGAGTGATCTACGCAGTACGCACCATATCAGTCAGATGCGCCCGAATCAGAGGCAACTTGTACTGTATGCTTGTTGCCAGCTCCCAGAACAGCCCAACTTGTACTGTATGCTTGTTGCCAGCTCCCAGAACAGCCCAACTTGTACTGTATGCTTGTTGCCAGCTCCCAGAACAGCCCAAATCTCTTGTAATTTGTACCTTTTCTGACTAGTCGGACATTTGAAGCTGTTTAATAAACACAGCTTGGGTGGGGGGGTGGGGGCGGTGGCATCTCCTGAGCTTCGCTAACTGCTCTCTCAACCCGCTGGCCAAATGCTGCTGTTGGGCTGGTTGTTGCTGAAAACAAACATCAGTGTAGGGAAAGTTGTGTCAGCCAAGAAGCCTCCATCCTCATTCCCCTGGTGGGTGTCTGATGTGCTGTTGTTCTGAACGAACGCGTTCAGAACGAGATGCTGAGCCTCACTTTGAGATTCTGTCTCTCCTTGCCTCTCCTCTCAGTTACTCCCTCCGTACATTTAATATTTCTGCATTTTCCTACCCATTTGTCTCTTCTTCCATCCTCTGTTCTGTCTTCCTTCGTTTACCTCTTCCTCACCCCCTCTTTGCCAGCCACTCATACCACCATTTCCTCCTCTCTCTAACACAGCAGCACTGTAGCACTGATGCACACTTGTCTCTCCCTCACACTCCAGGGGAAGGTGGTACTTGTCTCCCGAGCATTTCTCAGGCTAATGGAAAACACTCAAGATGCTTCGCTGCTCCATCATTCCCTCCCGTGGTAAAAGAGAAACCCTCAGTTCACGTATTGCCTTCATGAAGGCGTGGCTTCTGCTAACAGGCCAATACAGGCTGGCTACCTACCAACGTTATGGGGGGTTACTGGTTATTAACTTTTAAATATTTGGTTTGTCAGAATCAGCATGACGGATGTAGGTACAATGTAGGCAGATGTGTACTGTACCATAATATTTACAGTTTCTCTTTGTTGAAGGACCTGTTGCTCATTACCATAAGAGTCAGTATACACTTTCGAATTCCATAAACTCTTTCGAATTCCGATTTCTCTGCCCTGGTGCCTCTAAAACAACTTACTGGCCATGTTACACAATTTAATATGGTTTGATCTTTTCACTTTAGATTCAAAGCAGACACATAATAACATGCACACACTTGACACCATTGGGGCAGTTTAGGACATTCAGGGCTTTGCTCAAACTTTGGAACCGTAGATAATATACATGTCAATCCAATGTAAATGGAACAAGACACAGGCCGCTAGTTTGAGGGTGCTAATGCATGTCTATTGGCAGCATAATTCATGGGTTTGGTGTGGAATTGGTGCAGCTGGTGCTGAGTGGCAGGTGCAGCTGTGCACAGAGCTCAGTGCAATGCCATGAACCTTTGTACTGCCAAATGGCATATGTTATGTTGTTATTTTTCGTGGTGTATACATGCTTTCCACATCACGCTGGCTGTCACTTTACGCAACATATTTTGACAGGGATTCACTCGCAAAATCCCCGCCAGTCCAATAAAAACGAGAATACATTGATATCAAAAAAATATCTAATTATGACTGTGGTGTGACTCGGTCAGACTCGAGCCGGCACTGATGGAAGCGGCTCGCCAGCCGGGACCTAACGAGCTGTCCCCGGGGCTGTGTTAACGTCAGAATGGGCTCTAGGCATCATGGCCGGTTTTCGGGAACCGCCAACCCCGCCATCACCCCCCACTCCGCATGCTACTAAGATGCACATACACAAATTGTGTGTTCGAACTTCAGAAAACACACAATTCCTCATATTAATGTCAGCTACCGTAGGCCTACTAGTACAATTTAACTCTGCTAGCTGTTTCCTCCCGGGTGTAGCCACCTGCACACACTGGGAGCGATGTGAGACAAAGTCACAAATGACATCCGAACTGGATGGCTGAAGATACACCAAGGACAGCGCTCCTAGATTCCGACTTATGGAGGTTTGAAAATCCTGCTTTGAACCGAGGTAAATGGAGAGGAGTTGTAACGTCACATAGCTGGTGGTGGTTCAATGTTAATTAAAAGCAGCTCTGGGGCTCAACCACTATATACACAGAGTATACGAGGGGGTAAGTATACGTAGCCTACTTAGCAAATAATGTCCCATAGCTGGGGGGGTAGGTATATACGTATGTGGTAGAGAAAGAATTGTAATCTGATAAAACTGGTAACCCAGTCTGGCAGTGTGCCGCGGGTTCGACTCCCAATCCTGACGGCCTTTACTGCATGTCTTCCCCCCCATATCTCTCCCCATGTCCTGTCAGCCTGTCTGTCCCTCCATAAAACAATATTAAATAAAGGCAAAAGCCACAAAGAAAAACATTAAAAAACAAACGTAAAAACTTCTGGCTAGACACAATTTTACCATTAAACTAGAGATGACCACGTTAAAGCAGGACTGCACTGCTCTCTAGTGGGTAGACAGGGTAACTGTTCTAGGTATCGTCACATAGCACACGCCCATACTTCGCAGAGAATGCCTTTTTCGCAGGAAATGCAGGATAAACTCATTTTGTCAGCTTCTGACTCTATGTCTTGGGAAAGGTCTGGAAACAGGATTCCAATTAATTGGTCATACCACACCAGGGTTGTTGTTGGAGTTGCAGGAGAGATTCATCATACAGTATGACGAAACAAACTGCATTGAGGTAAACATACATCTCCATTCTCCACAACCTAAAGAAGCTATACCTCCCAGTTTCCAACTAACTGGAATGGCTGGTCTATTTTCTTAACTACTTACCAAATGGATGTACATGTTTCTTTTAATAGTTAACGTTATATAGCTAAAGTAATAAAATACAGTAGGCCATATGTTACAGTGTTATATGTTATAGTTGTACAGTACTCTGGCTGTTCCCAGAGAGTAAGTAATATTACTTCTGAGTAAACAATAGGTCTATACTGTATATATTACTGGTAACAAGCACACTGCTGGTCACCAGACACCTCATGCTAATTCTCACACATTGAACGTAGTTGGTGATTAATATGATTCTGATTCTGACGTTACGTATCGTATGTAGAGGTAATTTCCTTGCCATAGCATGAGTTCAAGGGTGTCAAACCTTGAAATCCATAGAGTGCGAAGTGAAGAGAACACCAGCATCACAATCACCTTTGCTCGCCCAGGGCATTGCACATGCACAAGTAATTCATGGTTCTCGTATATCTCAGCGGCTAGCGCACAGCACTAACACTGTCAAGGTTAAGGGTGGATTCCCAGTGGGGCCTCCTACACTAAAAATGAATGCACTCATGGTGCTGTAAGGCGCTCCACATAAAAGCGGCCGCCAAATGGCATATGTTATGTTGTTATTTTTCCTGCTGTATACATGCTTTCCACATCACGCTGGCTGTCACTTTACGCAACATATTTTGACAGGGATTCACTCCCAGTGCATAGAGGACAGGTGGATGTGTATACTGTGCAAGTACACATGCAGCGCGGATTGAGAATATAGTGCACTGCAAAATATAACGACTGCAGAAGACCTACATTACTGCATGCTTTGTTAGTGTATACTGTTGCATTCTTTGTCACATATCTTATGCAGAAATGTTCTGAAAAGATGCATAATTTAAATGTTTTTAACCATAAGACATAAAAAGCACTGGTGGACAAATAGTAGAAGCAGTCGCATCGGGGCCCGCGGGGGGAGGGGGCCCGGCGGCTCTCTCTCTCTCTGGCTCTCTCTCCCACAAACACACGCTGTTGTTACCGCGACTAAGACTACATTTCCTGTCAATATTAACCAGTGTAAAATCTAGTTCATTGGGAGGTAAAAGGAGACACTTTATTGTGAAGGGCCCTTCACGGCGCCCGCCGGAAAGAGTGTGTTTAAACTGGGCTGCTTATTGGCTCTGGTTGGCTGTGCGTTACAGCTAGACGTATTTGCTCCGGTGTTGGTGACTGACTGTGAACCGTTTTAGCGCTGCACTCTACAGTCGCCTGATAATTGTGGTAAAGTTGAGTTTTGAAAAGAACCAGAACAACAGACTCTTTCAAAAGAGCTGAGCAAGATAGATGGAGTAAAGGTTAGGTGGCATTGGAAATGGAACCACAACAAACACAACAGCTTCATCCACGATGACTCGAGTGGAGGTGAGTGAAGTCACATGCCGGTGAAAGACACCAACAGTAATCATAAACTCTTTAAAACTGAACTCCCTGCCATCCTTCGGTCAGTTCAAAGGAATGCTCCAGAACATTTTTCACCATGATTGCTCCTGCTTAAATTGATCTATTTTACTGATGGTTGTTCTGTATAAAGTTCCTTTGTAATTTATCCTGATTTATAATGTTGTTTGATGTATTGTTTTTTTACTGTATTTTGTGTATTGTAAACCTCGGCTACATTGAAAATGAGGGCTTGCCCTCAACTGTATTCCAAGTATAAATAAAGGTGATGATGATAAAAATGTACACGTTAACTTTACCACTTGTAATGAAAAATGAAGAGAGACTAATTAATCAACTTTCCTGAATCCCGAAGCTGTCCCATTCATTGTCACAGCCACAGACGGCAGGCACAACTATGTGTGAGTAGCAGCCTACACTAACTATCTCCGTTTGTAATGGTTACGGAGCTATATTTCGATATGTAATGTGTCTTTCGATATGCAACCTGTGAGCCTACTGTACAGTATGTACATATATTCATTGCCTCAGGTATGCTACAGCTGAGCCGCGTTGAGGGTTTTAGTCTAAGTGGTACGGTCCCGGTCGCCGTTCAACGTGCACGCAGGGATTTGGGTATCAAAGAAGAAGATTTTTGGGCAGAATTTCCTTTTTTGACAACATAACTGCTCTCAGGATTCTTGCCAGAGCTCTCATTCAACGCCATTTTGACTATTCTTGCACCTCCCATGGTTTTCTACCATCTCGACAATGACACTAAAGACCAAGTAGTGTGGCACGAGGCGTCAAAAAAACAGCTCCCGTAGGATTTTTGTGCTAAAATTGATTTTTTTGCAGATCTTGGTTCTATAGAGTCCAAACTATGAGAAAATGATGGGGTTCAAATTTTCCCGACCCCCACCCCGTTTCTGGGGGGGGTCATCTATTTGGGATCTACCAGAACAGTATGCCAGCCAGTTAATGTCTGATTTTCATAATATTAGAATTGTTTTGTATGTTTTAAAACATTCTGAGTTGATTTCTTAAACTTTTAAAGTGGTCAGAAGAATCTTTTTTGACTTTTGGTAGGGGTGTTTCCTCACCTGGGACCTCCCGGACTGACCCCTGGGCCTATCCCAGTTCTCATTACATTCCTTGCTCTGCTCCTGCTACAGAATATTGTCAAATTAAATAAAGCATAAAAGTATTTGTAGCTGGGCTCTGATATAAAAAAAAATCACACACGTGTGAACTGAGTGGTGCAATTCCCCCCCCCCCCTCCCTCTCTCTCTCTCTCTCTCTCTCACTCTCTGTCATTAGAGACACTACCCCTCTCACTGTTTCTGGCGCCCCCTACTGCTATTATCAAGTCACATACTCATGCTCTCACAGACACACACACAAACAGGTACGAGGACATTGCAAGCTGGTTGTAGGAGTGGTTGCACCACTCAAAAAATAGTAGTAGCCTATACCAGGGGTCTTCCACAGGGGGCACATGACCCCTAGCGGGTCCTCAGAGTTACTATACAGGGGCCCACCAAATAATTTGTGGGATAGGAACTTTTTTTCTTTTTTTACATTAAACCACTTGAACCATAGCATCCCTTTTCCAAGGAGAACTTTAGCCAACAATAGCTGATCTACAAGGTTGTAGTTTGAGCTTGTAGATCAGCTATTTTCAAAGTAAGGTGCCTCAGACCCAAGTGTAGCAAATATTGCTGCTAAATAAAGATCAGCCAAGATCAGCCAGGCTGCTGCTGTCTTTTTCTTTTCTCTTTGTCTTTCTGTTGTCGGTCAGGTGACTGGGAGGGCTACTTGTCATCCTTAGAGGAACACATCAAGTATTTCTTTGCCTGTGATCTTAAATATGCTCGACTGATGCCAGTCTATCTTGCCCAAATGAACGCTCTTGAACAGGATGACCCAGAAACATGGAACGCACTGAAGTCAGGTGAATTTGTGGTGGCAAAGTCAGACATACCGTTCACTCATCTCTTCACAGAGCAAGCCCTTGAGCAGGAAATCAAGAAGCTAAAAGGGACATGGTGGGATGGTTGTACTCAGTAGAGATGAAGAAGCTCTGGACCGACTAGTCACTATACCACACCTCATCTTTCTGGTCTAGTGAATCAGTACCTCAACAGCTTCCCAAAAGCTTCCTGGTCTACCACATCATAGGTCAAGAGAAAATGCTCTCAAGCAATGTAAATTGATTGAGTTGCACTGTGGAGGCATCTGTTCAAAGAGAACACACCATTGAAGAGTCTGGTTTCATCAGCGCTTGTGTCAGATGGGGCAAAAAATTACATTCTTCCTGGGCCTACACAATTTTCCTGGGCCTACACAATTTTTCTGGTGCTGACTGGGGAGGAAAATTTGTTGGAATCTCCAAGAAGACATGGGTCAATGCCTACTTGAGGCTTGATGATGATCCTGCCATTAATTGCTTCAAGGACCTTGGAATGGGTTCCATTCCTCCTGAGCTTGTTAACGGCAAGCTTCCCTCACCATTGGAGTTATTGGAGCATTTTGCATGCAGTGTTTACAGTCCAAAAGGCCCAACAACCTTGCCATTACTCAGATGGGAACTATTTCGGTCAAAGAACTTGGAGGGTGAGATGCTACCTCCAACTCATGCTGCACTGCTACCACAACTCTGTGCCAACTACGTCACAATGCGGGATAAGTCATTCATACCTGACAAATTTCCCTGAGCTTCCACCAATCTAACAAAATGGATGGAATTCAGATAGTGGAGGGTATGTTCCAGTCAGGTGTCTTGCCCTCCCTGCTCCAAAGGCAGTACTTGAGCTCATCAAATGTGGTTGCAAAGCAGGTTGCAAGGGACGGTGCAGCTGCTCAAACAATAACCTGCCTTGCACTCCTCTCTGCAAATGCTATGGTGGAGACTGTGTCAACACTATTAGGGAGGACATTCAAGATGATGATGACGAAGATGAATAGATCCTGCAAATAATGTATTGTAGGCATAATTGACCATGGGCTCTTTAAGAGGATAGGTGTGTGTGTGTGTGTGTGTGTGTGTGTGTGTGTGTGTGTGTGTGTGTGTGTGTGTGTGTGTGTGTGTGTGTGTGTGTGTGTGTGTGTTGTGTTGTTAGTGTGAGCGCAGTGTGTGAAATGGACACATTTGTGCCCAAAGTGAGAAGTTGCAATACCTTTATTCCCTGCAGTAACATCTGTCAACAATAATGGTAGAATACTAATAAACTATCAAAGTACTTTACATAAACGCAAGATATTCTAATACTATTCGAAATACTTGCAAATCACATATATGGGTGCAAGAATATGGGCAAAACTAGTCCCGGCCCCCTGTGGAAGACTCCTGGTATTAACTACTACCATTTTTTGTAATCAGTGCCCAGTTATAAAAACTTTTAATGCTTAAATTATTATCTAATTTGACATTGTTCTGGAACAGGAGCAGAGCGAAATGTAATGAGTACTGAGATGATTCCGGGGGGCCCCGGGTGAAGAAAGATCCCAACCAAAAGTCAGAAAAGATTATTCTGGCTACTTTCAAAGTGTAAGAAATCAACTCAGAATATTTAAAAACCTATAAAACAACCCTAATATTATGAAAATCGGACATTAATTGTCTGGCGTACTATTATGGGAGGTCCCAAAATATATGACCCCCCAAATAAGGGGTGGGGGTCGGGAAAATTTGAACCCCATCATTTTCTGACAGTTTGGTCCCTATGAAATCCAATAAAGCAAGAAAAATCACTTTTAGCAAAAAGATCCTACGGAAATACACCTCGTACCACACTAAAGGTTCAAAACTCTTCAAATCCACCTTTTTCAAACACATTTTGCTCGCCTAGGCCTATGGCTCAGGTTTAGGTTAGATTAAGAAGCAATTAGTTAATGTGATTGGCTTTCAAGATAGTCAATGCGTCTTTGCCCTCAATACCCACATCCACAATACTAGAGGGAGCAACAACAACGATTTGGCAATACCCACCTAAAGAACAAACATACATGCTATGATGATGAATTGAATATATAGGTGATGGATATTTTCTTTGGTATTTTATGTTCACATCTTATTACTATGTTAAAAAAATACCTTGTATTTGGTGTACAGGACTGCCCTGTCACCCAGTGATGTTATATCAATATTTGCATGGTATTAATTCTATTATCAGCTGTCGCCCACTCCAGATTGAAAAATGGAGTACGACCTGACAAACAACTATGCCCTAAAGATGAGGATAAAAACACCCTCTCACCCCATGAGATAAAGAGTCAACAACAGAATCCTAATCACGGGACGTGATTAAAGTAAAAAACAGGATTGGACGCTCATGACACTGTACTCTGATAACCACGTCTCGACCTATTGCAATGTGACAGCTGAATTCTGTATCTATGACATGTTTTCCAGTATATATGTTTGTGCAAAATGATGTAACTAGGTTCAGAACACTTACAGTACGGAGAATTCTCTCTCCTACTTCCTTGACATTTCTTGTAACAACGCTTGAACCAGAAGACTTCACTAAAGATCTGACTGCATTACATGGTATTCCTGTGTGAAATTCTTTAAGGTCTCTTCCTCTCTGGTTTCCCCAAACCAAATACTTTTGGGTGAATACTTTTGGGTGGTCTTGATTGATTGAGGTTTCTCATGGTTCAAAGGAAGAATAGATAAGGTGGAGTTGCAATTAACTCAACAATAGGACTTCATGGAAACAAGTCCACTTGACCGTTTTGTGTCTATCCTCCTGTGGTAGTACTTAACTGTACAAAAGAAAAAATTGATATCTCCTCCATTGTACTGCAGACTAGATTCTCTCTCTCACTAAACTAACTAACATGTGTTGAGATGAATGTGTACAGTAGGTCATTTTACTTAATTTCTCATTCTTTGTGGAATGGCCACATAAAAGCACATACAGTATTGAGCAAATTAAGTACACAAACAATGACCTTGCTCAGCCTGTACAGCCTGCCACAAATTGCAAAGAAAAATCTAAAAATGTTTGGCTGAGACATATTTTGGAAATTAAAGTATCACAGGTACATCACATTCTGATTATTTATTTAAAACTAAATGCATTAAATAATGGATTGCACACATTTCCTATTTAGTTCCCCAAACTGCTATATTTCACAGCTTGGTTTACGGTACCTTTCGCAGCTGACCTCTATTATAGTTTGTGTCTATTGCTACGCAACACAAACGGGGCTGCTGAATCAGTAGAATTAGGCTTCAAAATGATTAGTGTGGGCACTCGCTCGCCATGGGCACCCACTCTGCCATCGCTTCCCACAGGACTCAAACTTGCCCTTGTGGCAATGTTTTTAACATGTTTTCAATGTTTTTCATGCCGTTTTGTTGAGTCTACACGGTCCACTCCACACTATGCCAGAGGCATCACATCACATTCTCACCCAAAGGCATCAGTTGTCGTCCCCAAATCGTCAAATATTGACGCTTGGTCAAGTGACACCTCGGGCAGTGAGAATGTTTTGCCTGGGACTTTATCCCTCAGTGAGCCACTTCATTGTCAAATTAACCTTATATAGGCTAGGACTACATATTGTATATGTCGTATCTGGACAATAATTCTATACTATATCGTGTAATTTGGGTCAACTACATTTCTGTGCTAAAGTCAAATGTCTGCAAGTTTGAAGGCAATCACGCATAGTCAAGTAACCTGGCTAGGTGTGATAGGAAGTTAGCATACTATTGTTTCAACAAGAGGCCACTTCTACTCAACTAAGTCGGATTGGATTACTGTAGCTGACTGGCTTAATATGCAAGGCAGTTCGTCTCAGAGGCCTGTCTTTGATTATTTAAAGTCAAGGTGTCGTTGGCCTGTTTTACATGGCTTTTGTTTAGGTTCAGATCCTGGGTCACACCTAAATATTTTAGCATGCGAGAAGATGAACAATGGATAGTGATCTACCTTCCACACAATGTGTATCGTGACTCTGTATATAATGTCTGTAAATACAATGTTAAGGGAGTCTTGGGTGGCAGGCTGACCCCCGGTCAGTCTGCTGTGTGCTCCGCGGCACAGCTCATGGGTGCGGGAAACTCTCTGCTGTTCTTGGTCTTTGTCTGCAATAAATACAACTCTACACTTCAGCTCATCTCTGCCTGCTTGTTCCTTCATCCGATCGTCTGAGGCTTTGATGTCTGGTACTCTTCGTCCTTTTTGTCTCTAGTAGTCTAGTTTTAGTTAGTGTGTGGGTTAAAATTTACCACATATATAAAAAGGAAAATAAGTGCAACACTTACTAAATCTTTCCTCAGGTCCTAGATTACAGTACCATATGTATACAGTAGACATTTCATAGTCAATTGCTTGGTAATGAGGCCCACTGTGGACATTTTATGCACACTATCAAAAAGACGAACTGTGTATTGTGAGTTTTTGTTACGCCATCTTTCACCAGGTGACCTCTCAGAGCCTATACCACAGCACATTATGGCTAATGATCTTGCTCAGCAAAAAAATGACACATACTTAACATAGCATGCTTAACAAGCACATACAAACATACACATACAGTATACTGTATACTGCACTGTATAGCGGTATGCATGAATGTAGGCACATACGCATGTATATATGTATATACGCATGTAATGTATGTACATTTTGTACATTTTAAAACTACAAACAATATAAATCATGAAAAGTTATCAAACACTTCAATGCAGGAAGATAACGTCAGTCTGTCTCTCTGACATTAAATAAATAAATATTCTAAACTTCTGTGATTCGATTTAAATATTGTGGCATTAAAAATCGCAATATACCTTGAATAGATTTCTTTGCCCACCCCTACCGTATGTCCAAATGGACATACTCCACGGTTCCATTTGTACACCATCAGGGTTAAATTGAGGACGGTTGCAGAGGATGTTGCACAATACCAGTATATTACCATATCGTGGCGTAGCAGAGAAGCAGCAGTGCAGAGTCAGTTTTCCTGGGACGTTAATGAGGAAGGAGTCCATAGCGTGGTTCACACAGGCAGCAGAGCTACAGTGGCTGGATGCAGCCTACCTAATGAAGACAACGCTGAATCGAGGATAGCAGAGCCCATTTACAGTAATTGGAAAAGACATCAGGCAAGCAAACGGTACACTTGAATTATGCTGCCGCTTCTTGGCGCTTGGACGCATCCCAAAGTATCTGTATAACACATTTCGCTTCATTATACGATTATAGAATACAATAAACAACTGATTTACACTAAGGGATAGCACACTTCATACCCTGTAGAATCTCAGCGCAGGTATATTAGTATATTAATATTAGGTGTATATAGGTAAGAATTATGATAACATATTGTTCACTGGTTTACATACAATACTTTATTATTGTACACTAACCCAATAAAAACTTACACTGTAAACAGCATTACGAGACAGCTAAATTCATGAAATGCAATCTTTGTGCTTGTGCACATCCAAGGTAAACACATCAGTGCATAATGCATACAATTATTAGCTTGGATATAACACAATAAGCAACTGATCAAAGCAGTGGTTCTCAAAGTAGGATCCAGGGACCACTGTGGCTCCGGGGGGTCCCCACCAAAATTAGATAGAACCTGCAAGTGATCAAGACAGACCCATCTGAATTTTCATATTCCATCCTGATTGGCTCATTTACTGCCAAGGACCACGTTTACGATTCCTTTTTCCTAATGAATGAACCCCACTGCCAAGGACTTTGTGTTTTTATTGATTAAGTGAGATCGCTACCCAGACCACAGTCTGGATAGGTCTCCGTTGCTAGGCAATCGATTAACAGGAAATGGTCCGTCAGTGAAAAAGTTCCCCTCAATCTACTTCAATTTTAACTGAAAGTTGAAATCCCTTTTATCTCAGATTCTTTTCACAGATTGAGTTTTTGATCAAAACGGCTATATTCATGGCTCATAACTAAAGTGTCGCTGGTCGCGGTTACAAAATGTAAGTTTCAGGTGAATTATAAAAAAGATTGCGGGAGGATCCGTTAGCTGTTTGCTAACTTCCAGTTGACGAACCTGGGGTCATTTTGCCTTTAAATAAGACCTTGGCAAGGGGAGAACAGGGGGCAAAATAAATTGGGCAGTAAATTAAATAACCTACCTGACCTGGCTATCTGACCTATGCTCAGAGGGGCACAATTTCTAGTTGTTTTTGTTTTCTACCTTTTTTGCAGGTTAGGTTAGCTGAGCACAAATCTTTTTCAGCAGTGCACTGACTCACGCTTACAAAGTTACACGCATCCACACATTGGAGCTGGCAAGTACAACCACAGTTTTATACTTTTGGCCACAGAGCAGCTCTACTGGAGTAGCCTAGTTAATGTATGTGTAGCAGGGTGGGCGTTGCCCCACTCTGCTCATAAGCCCTTCCTCCTCCCACTAATCAGTGGGCTGATTGCCTGCACTATTTAAGCAGTACACTCAATGGCTGCATTAGATTCTCCTAGAAGCTGGCCTGTTGGGCTGCAGCAAGCCATGCTTGTCCACGGCATGGGCTCCCAGTTATGTCCTAGACCAAGCTGGCCTGTGGGGCTTCAGCCTGGTTGTGGTGTTGCGCATCATCACAGGTATGTTCTTGATCTGTTCTTTAGAAAGTGCCCCCAGTGTGTATATATTGTGGTCATGAGAATGACAGTTTAATTGTCATTTTTAGAAACAGTATGCCACAAACATCCGTTTGGAGTGTTTGTTCCTGGGTCGCTTCCCTACCCGTTTCCTGCCACTGAGGGCATCGCAAACTGTGCGTTCTGCCCTAGCAAACGTGGTATGTTAGTTTTGTCTCTACTTTTGTCTCTTTGTATTTTTATACATATTAAATGGCAAGCTAACTTACAATTGTAATTTCAGGGCCAGTAACACCCTGCTGTTTTGCCTGGATCCAATTCCCTATGCAGTATCATCACTGGACAACCACCCTGTTTGTTATTTTACTGATTCTTTGTGTTGCGCGAAGCCCCCGGTCCCACTGTTAAAACTGGAAAGGTGTTTTACTCTGAAACTGTGTTTTAATCTGTACTGTTGGATGAATCCTCACTAATGTGTACTGTCCTCCTTGTAGGTCTGGTGCTGGGGATCAACATTGGGACCAGGTGACGGCAGCCCAGTGGTTGTGGTAACCCCCTCCTTTTGTGTTGCTATAGTTTTATCTGCTTTGGTTTGCTGTGAACTGGGGTGCTACTACCCTGGGTCGGTCGGCCTACCCATCTTCCTCCTACCCCAGCACTGGCCCGTACACAGTATATTTTATTAATGTCCTCTCTTGCTATGAGTCTATTCATGGTTATGAGATGTTGGTGAGAAGCCCTATAGGCCTATATAAAATTATGCTGTTAAAGGCAGAGTATCACGCTGGCATCTACTTTGTCTGAGTTTAATTATGACAATGTTGTGATACTATTCGAAAATGCAACTATAAGGCTCTTTACAGCCAGTTCAATGCTGTGTGAAGTCGGGGCGGGCTAGTGGCCACTGCTATATGAAAAATCCCGACCACCGCGTTGGAGAGGGCCGAGCCAAAACAGCGTGTCATCGATAGTATCTCCCCTACGTCATCCCATTAGATCCCATGTTAAAAGCCCCTTGGGATTGCACTATTTTAGCGTCTTCATAATGAAATAAATAAATAACTTTTTTGATTACCATGACCAATGACATGTCTGCTATGCACTCGAGATTTTTTGTAAATAATGCGCCGGACATTTTCTTCGTATCGATACGGAAACAGAGCTTGTACTGGCTTGGGGGCGTGGTCATCGCAACCAGGCTGTTCCAGCCAGCGGACTCACAGGGGATCAGCTTGCTGTTCTCTGGGTGTAACTAGTGAAATGACTAGTGAAAAGGGTTTTTTTCTCCGCATCTGATCTCTCTATTCTTGTGTTTGTGTGTGGCTGGAACAACAGTGACACACTATATTCGATTAATATTGGTAGTGGTGTAGACTATTAGCCTATATATATATAATATAATATAATATATAATATAATTTCCTTTTTAATGGAATGAGAGTTAGCAAAAGAAACCAACCCTTGACCCCTCAGATGTTAAGAACTACAGACCGGTATCACTCCTTTCATTTATTTCTAAAACCATTGAACGTGTTGTCTCCAACCAGCTCTCTCTCACAGAACAATTTGCTGGATCCCAACCAGTCCGGATTCAAGAAGGCCCACTCCACAGAAACTGCCCTGCTGGCAGTCACAGAAGCACTACATGTACAAATCTCGGTGTTGTCCTGGACAGTCAGCTCTCGTTCAAAGCTCACATCACAGCTGTCACTCGATCCTGTAGGTTCACACTCTATAACATACGACAAATTAGACCGTTCCTCACCCAGGAATCAGCCCAGCTCCTAATCCAGACAACAGTCTTGTCAAAACTCGACTATTGTAACTCCCTCCTTACTGGCCTACCAGCATGTGCACTTAAGCCTCTCCAGCTGATCCAAAATGCCGCAGCTCGCTTGGTCTTCAACCAGCCAAAATTCTCACATGTCTCCCCCCTGCTCCGCTCCCTCCACTGGCTCCCGGTCGCTGCCCGCACAGAATACAAAACTCTGATGCTGGCATTCAAAGCAACCAAAGGTATGGCTCCCCCTTATCTTGCAAGTATGATTGAACACAAACCCTCCCGCGCACTCAGATCAGCCAACGCAGGGAAGCTGGAAGTACCCTCACTAAAAACGCCGGGACAACGCTCCACACGTCCAGAACTCTTCTTCCTTCTGGCTCCAAAACTGTGGAATGCACTTCCCATTGCAGTCAGAACTGCAGCATCACTCCCAATCTTCCGCCGTAGTCTGAAAACCCACCTTTTCAGACTCCATCATGGCCCATAGCACTTATCCTACCCCCTTAGATAGCATTTCTGTAGACTTAGATAGCATTTGATACAGACTTATAGCATGTTATGTAGACAGCACTATAATTGCATTGTATATAGTCATAGCACGCCATAGTACATATGTATAGCATAGATATATAGTTTATATGTATAGTCTCATAATATAGATATTCCACTGTTACTTTCTTAGCTTACGCATGTTTCATGATAAATGCTTTTTTGTGATGTATTCCCATGCTTTTTGTTCTTGCTTAATGTAAGTCGCTCTGGATTAAGAGCGTCTGCTAAATGCCTAAATTGTAAAAATTGTAAATTTAATGTTTTTGTACAACGAACTTGTGTGGAGAGTTACAACTGTAATCAGGAGTCTTCAATGAAATGGTCTGTTCTAAGTATTTCCTGGGGTGCAATTCCCTTGGTGGCATAGTTGGCTACAATCCACCCTGTTACATATGCAATATATGCTCATAAACCCATTATTATTGATGTGCTGCTGTAAACAGATATAATAACATTGAAGCACACAGCAGGCTAAAAGGAAATGACACATCTAGTTTTCTTCATATTCATTGTCTATATGAAAATGTTTCAGGATAAATAACTTTTCTCAGGTGAAACCACCTGACTAAAAAACTAGACGACCCGTTCTAGTCCTAGTCATACTGACGGCCTAACTTGGCTCTTCTGGCCAATGGGACACCAAGCAACGGCAAAGCTGCCCTCTAGCTTAATGGGAAGGGGAAAAGCAAATATCCCTGGCAGCCACGCAGGCTGCAGACAGACAGTGCAGAGCAACGCAGTAGAGAAGCATCATCACAGTCACACTCACGGAGTGACGGGGAAGGAAGAGTATCGATATAACTAGTACTCGAGTCGATATAACCTCAAACCAACGGCGGCTGAAACAGCGCAGCCAATGCAAAGCCACAACAAAACTCTGTCATTGAACAACGCACAGAACGTCGGAAACGAACGCAAACAACGGCAGCGAGGCACGAGGTTGTGAGTTGTGACACACAAACATTCACATTACTAAAATAATAATCAGACTAATATGGGAGGGGGGAGAACACAACGGAGACACAGCGCACGCAAACAACGGCCGCGAAGCACGAGGTTGTGACACAAACATACACGTTACTAAAATAATAATCATTAATATGGGGGGGAGAACACAACGGAGACAGCGCTTTTTTATTTTTGGGTATCTGCTAGTTGTAATCTGTGAACTAATTGTTGGACCATGTCGACGAATAAAAACCTATACGAAAATAAACGATACACCCAATTATCCTACTATTGGATTTCTTTAGTTCCGCTAAATAAGTCCATTAGATTCTACAGTCCCCACAGGTGTTGTGAATGAGCTGATAAGATATGATCAATCTCTGTCTATTGATCAGAATAGCAACAGCCCATATAGCAACAGTCCATAGCAACAGTATGTTATTCACACCAGCAATCAAGAAATGACAGTGATTGCTCAATCAGAATTGTGCATTCAACTAAGCTGTGTAACAATACACTATAACAACTGATGTTTAATACGTAGACGAAATAGAATACTGTGTCACATATTCCACAGATGCTTCTGTCATACATCATACTATAATTAACCGAATGTCTGTGTGTCCGTGTGTGTCTGTCTGTGTTGGGGTCTGTCTGTCAGAAACAGTGCCCTAACTCCTTACTGCCTGCACCAATCACTCCCTATGCATATGGAGGGCGTAACAAAGCCCCTTTTTAGATTTGACACATTAATGATTATTAATTAATTGCACCCGGGCGCAGTACCCTTCACGGCCACAAGGGGGGGCAAATATCTCACAACGGGTAAGGACTAGTACAAATAATTAAAGTCAACTCCATCTTTTAAAGTGAACACATATGTTGGCACTGGGGTTTATGCTAACAGCTAGCGGTAGTGATAGAGTTAAGGTAAAACTAGATAAAGTGCCCCTGGGGGCACAGGTCTCCACGAGGCCAGGTCAGGTTGTGGCCTCCTGGTGGCGCTATAATCGGCCAATTAAAAGGCTGCCATTTCTGGTGCTATAATAGGTCAATGTGAAAAGGCTGCCATTTCTTCTGCCAAATCCACCTGTTGGTGGTGCTATAACAGGCCAATGTGAAAAGGGTGGGATATATTCCTCAGCCTAGTAGGAAAGTCTGTGAAAGATTTCACGTAAATTGCATGCTGCGTTCATGATTATTTTGAGGCTTTTTGAGTATTTGTTCAAAACGGGCCAATCCTGCAAACTTTGAAAGTCAATGTTAGCCAATTAGGATGGGATTTGAAATATCGGACAGATTCGTCTTGAACACATGTCTATAGAGATACTGTGTAACAATTTCCGGGTTTTCTGGACAGAATCTGGAGGAGTAATATCCTAAAATGTGTTTTACAAAAGTCAGCCTCCTGGTGGTGCTATAACAGGCCGTTCTGGAAAATTTGGGGCAGAGGTTCATCGTTGGCATCCATTCCAAAATTTGGCATATACCGAGTTAACGGTGCCGGAGATTAGCTGGTAACAGACGGATGGACGGACTAACAGATGGACGGACACACACACACACACACGGACGGAGTGCAAAACATACTCTCTCCCCATGACTTCGGCCTGGTGGAGACAATAATATAGCCTAGTAATTTACCTTCATCACCAACTATACTCCAGTGTACTAACTACAGTATGTTACATCTTCAGTTTGAAACATTAACACCTATTGTGTTAGAACAAAGAGGTCAAAACGTGTCAATAGGCGATTATGTCCTAGGCAACTAACTGCTTCGACACACGCATTAAAGCATCATTTAGCAGCACTTTACCGCAGGTGCCCGTCTGGCCATAATGTGCATGCTTGACTGATAGCTTGGCTAATACACAGGTTCATTGATGTAAACAAAGAAAATATATAGCCCCAAGTAGCAATTAACACCCAGTTAATTGCCAACAAAATGCTAACCAGGGAAGAAGATGACGTACAGTATACGAGCAGATCAGTGATTCTCAACATAAGGGGCGGGGACCACTGGTGGGCCGTGAGGATACTGCAACTTTTTCTTTAAAACCCCCAAAAATGTGTTTTCATTGTGATACTTACTGATATATAGAAAGTATACTACGTTAGTTCCACTGATCCAAGCTGGAACACAATCAATTGATTCACCATTAAAGCAGAAATAACATGCATTTTAAAACTGTTTTTAATATCATATTGTCTATGTCACTCAAACTTATTTCTAATGGTTTGAGCCTCAATCACCACTCTGATATAACACGATGTCCTGAGGTGGTAGGGGTGCTGATATACAGATTATTTAATATTTGAGTCATTATAATACTGATGCTAGATAAAACCAGGCTTGTTTCCATTCCATGCCAGCATGGAAAATCAACAATGGCAGACATTGTAAACAAAGTGGAAATGCAAATTTGGAACTGAAGACTGAAGAAGAGGAGGAATTATACAAAGTAGGGTGACATCGATGACATCACGATGAGGACAAAATCAGTTCAGCTGTTCCTGAGAGCAATTTCCATTAAAGCACCCATATGATATGAAAGCCTGATTGTTCAAAATTGGTTATTTGTGGGGATAGAAAACACATATGGGAGCCCCAAAAACACAAAAGAAATTGAAAAAGTTTAATTTTATGTTATAGGTCCTTTGTGTATGTGGGCCACCCATCTGACCACTTAATTTTTGTCTGCCACACTTTCTAGATCTTCAAGTCGGCCCTGCTCTGGAAAAGGTTTTAAAAATATAAATATCACGACAATTTGGTTGTTCACAGTGAGATATGAACTCACAACCTTACATGTAGTGTGAGGGAGTATCACCAGCTGTTGTAATATACAACATGCTGTGTACTTGTACAATGTAGTTGTACGTAACTATACAATGTACTGCCTGAACTGTGGCATACTTTATAGTCAGCTCCTGGAGTAGAGCAAGCAGCAAGGTCAAAGCGTGCTGTGGCAGTGATTGTGATGTCTAGTCAGTGACGTCATTAGGACATGAGGATCCAAGCTATATATGTGCTGTATTAATGTAATAAACTTTGTGAACGTCTTAGCGTGACCAGTCTCGTGTCATGTTAATTGCTTCTCCCGGGCCGGCCCGTCTGTCTGTCCGCCGCCGAACCAAGGAAATATTCAACCGGGTCGTCACACACCTACCTCAGCCTACACACACAAGACCGGTCTGTCAGAACCAGACGAGGGTCCAGTACTTAGTATAGTATCATAACACCTGCTATTGCATTTACTGTATCACAAAATTACTTGATGAATTGATGGTTTGGAGAGCTGCCTGGTGTATTTTAGAGCTCTTTGGTGGTCTTAATGTCAGAGAATGTCTTTTGACACATTACATTGATTTAATGTAGCATTTGGGTGCAAGCACATTGCTCATTAAAAGCAATAGCTGTTCAGTAACATAATAAAGAGGCATATCATATAACAGACAAGAATTGATATTTCACATACTTTGTTTCATGAAATCCTTATTCATTGGTATAACTTAACTTTAGAAAACACTGGGAACATGCATAAGTTGCCAAATAGTTGTCAAATTTGAATTGGATAATATGATAATCATTATTAGTACAGTATCCCCAGAGATACAATGAGAATCATTATTAGTACAGTATCCCCAGAGATACAATGAGAATCATCATTATCAGTACAGTATCCCCAGAGATACAATGAGAATCATTATTATCAGTACAGTATCCCCAGAGATACAATGAGAATCATTATTATCAGTACAGTATCCCCAGAGATACAATGAGAATCATTATTATTAGTACAGTATCCCCAGAGATACAATGAGAATCATTATTATTAGTACAGTATCCCCAGAGATACAATGAGAATCATTATTATTAGTACAGTATCCCCAGAGATACAATGAGAATCATCATTATTAGTACAGTATCCCCAGAGATACAATGAGAATCATTATTAGTACAGTATCCCCAGAGATACAATGAGAATCATTATTAGTACAGTATCCCCAGAGATACAATGAGAATCATCATTATTAGTACAGTATCCCCAGAGATACAATGAGAATCAGTATTATTAGTACAGTATCCCCAGAGATACAATGAGAATCATTATTAGTACAGTATCCCCAGAGATACAATGAGAATCATCATTATCAGTACAGTATCCCCAGAGATACAATGAGAATCATCATTATTAGTACAGTATCCCCAGAGATACAATGAGAATCATCATTATTAGTACAGTATCCCCAGAGATACAATGAGAATCATTATTATTAGTACAGTATCCCCAGAGATACAATGAGAATCATCATTATTAGTACAGTATCCCCAGAGATACAATGAGAATCATTATTAGTACAGTATCCCCAGAGATACAATGAGAATCATTATTAGTACAGTATCCCCAGAGATACAATGAGAATCATCATTATCAGTACAGTATCCCCAGAGATACAATGAGAATCATCATTATTAGTACAGTATCCCCAGAGATACAATGAGAATCATCATTATTAGTACAGTATCCCCAGAGATACAATGAGAATCATTATTATTAGTACAGTATCCCCAGAGATACAATGAGAATCATCATTATTAGTACAGTATCCCCAGAGATACAATGAGAATCATCATTATTAGTACAGTATCCCCAGAGATACAATGAGAATCATCATTATTAGTACAGTATCCCCAGAGATACAATGAGAATCATCATTATTAGTACAGTATCCCCAGAGATACAATGAGAATCATCATTATTAGTACAGTATCCCCAGAGATACAATGAGAATCATCATTATTAGTACAGTATCCCCAGAGATACAATGAGAATCATTATTAGTACAGTATCCCCAGAGATACAATGAGAATCATTATTAGTACAGTATCCCCAGAGATACAATGAGAATCATTATTAGTACAGTATCCCCAGAGATACAATGAGAATCATTATTAGTACAGTATCCCCAGAGATACAATGAGAATCATCATTATCAGTACAGTATCCCCAGAGATACAATGAGAATCATTATTATTAGTACAGTATCCCCAGAGATACAATGAGAATCATTATTATTAGTACAGTATCCCCAGAGATACAATGAGAATCATCATTATTAGTACAGTATCCCCAGAGATACAATGAGAATCATCATTATTAGTACAGTATCCCCAGAGAAAGTGACTTGGTTTTCCACAAACTTTCTTGGGTCTATTACTTCACATGTGCCAGACTTCATGGGTATATTTCTTTGTTGGTGAATGAATGAATGAATGATTTGTAGTGATATAAAAGCATAGCACCACATTTGGTTATAACAGCATAAGCAAATTCAAATTTCTGAATCCGAGCATTTACCGTAAACTTTGCTTGTTACAGTGGCATTATGAAGCCAATTACATAGATTTTGTAACATGAGTAGTGGCTGAGACTGTGGACGTTTCTGCCATGTTTGGTATTCTTTTGTTCTTATGGCGTCTGAGATACAGATACCTTTAGGGACAGAAGAATAAGCCTAACGAGTACAATTCAGTTTCAGCACAATCAGTGCTTGGCCCCATAATAATGCAGAGACATGGAACCCATTGTAATATTATATTGCTTAGAGATTTGATTACAACTGCTTCAAAGACATTGTTCAGATAACCGCTTAGAAATGTGATTATAAAACAGATATCAACACAGACATATGCAGATTGTGAATCACTTAATTCCTACCTAATTCCTAGGCCAAACCACCTAAACAACCACACTATTGAATCATGGTATGTTAAAATGTGAGTGGTGAAAAGGTTGACTGTGTTTCGGTGTGCAATACTGGCACACAACGAAGTATAAACCGTGAGTAAATAGATATTCATAGTGTGTAGACACAGTCATGTACTACATGCAGAAACTCACATAGTGTTGCTTTTTTAGAATGAAATATATATATAAAATATGACATTTTCACCTGATAGCGATGATGACATACAGTATGGACATGCCATATCAGGTGTAAGAACGTGATAAGTTTGCACACATACACCAATAGGTTGAGACCCACATACTTAGTTTACACACACAAACATAAACGTGTCTGCCCTCAAGAATGTGTACACACACACACACACACACACACACACACACACACACACACACACACACACACACACACACACACACACACACACACACACACACACACACACACACACACACACACACACACACACACAGTTTATCTAGGCTCTAAATTGAATAGATCTCTAATCCTGAGGCAGGGTCAGAAGATTGCAACATCACTATTATAAAGGCCAGGTCAATGTGTCTACCCCGTGAGCTAGCTCTCTCTCTCTCTGTCTCTCTTCCCATCTCTTTCTGACGTTCTTGCAGTTTCCAGCATCACTCTCTTTCCCCATCTCTCTCTCTCTCTCTCTCTCTCTCTCTCTCTCTCTCTCTCTCTCTCTCTCTCTGTGTAGTCTCTCATCATTAACCAGCCGTTGGCGTCCCCCCCCCCACCCTCCAATCCACACAGACACCTCTGCAGCCCATAACGCCATTAGGGGAAGATCTTTGAGCAGCAATACTCATAAATATTGACTCAGGTTTCAACATATCCCCCAGGAAGTGTTGGAAACAGCAGGCACTGCATTAGCAGACCAGGAGCAAACATAACCCATTGGTCAATACTGACAAGTTACTGTGTTGGCTGAGCGAGCCTATCCCCTCTCTTTTTATATTCTACTATCTCCTCTTTTCCTCTATTTTCTCCTCCTCTCCCTTCCTCTTTTGTTTTCTGTATCTAAAATGGTAAATGGTGCATTTATATAGCGCCTTTATCCAAGGCACTTTACAGAGATTGTGCATTACATTCACACACACCGATGCCGGAGGAAACCATGCAAGGAGTTAGGAGTTCAAAATCTTGCTCAATGACACTTCGACACTAACTCTGGGGGAGCCCGGGTTCGAACCTTGTGGTTCCCATCCAGTCACTCTACCCCTGAGCCACTGCCGCCACATCTCTACTCTATCCTCTCAATTCGTTCTTTAGGGGGGCTCAAGGCATCACCACTGTTATTTGCACCTTGGGCCGGGTGCGAGGTCTTAACATTACTAAAGATATTTCATTAGCGCAGATGCTAAAAAAGTCATCCATATGAGTGATTGTAACAGGGGGCTGGCAGAATGGGCCTTTTCTCTTCGAGGAGCAAGGGAAATCTCCCACTTATTTTATATTTAATTTGTTTATTTTACACAAATGTGGAGGTGAGAGGATTACACCTACAGAGATTGGGGTTACAGTATTAAGGCTTTGTGCTCCTGAGCGTCATCGTCATACTATCAAATGAAAACACCAACTGTTCATTACAGCAGCAACCTGAGCAGACCCAGTCTTTTGAACCTCCCCGACCCCCCTCACCACCAGAGGCATCGTTAATTAAAGAGGGACCACACTCACTCTCAGAGACAGGGGGAAACAGATTGTGTGTGGCCCCTCTCAATATGCCAGATAACACGCACAGCTGTGGCTTGGTCTTTAGCCTCTTTTTGGATATTAATTGCACACACACACCCCACACTAGAGACCTGGCTTGGAGAATGGAAATTTGAGACTGGGGCAGGTGTCGAGCTGCAGTTTGAAGAGGACTTGACTCCTTTACACAGATCCATCTGTCTTAAGGTGTTTCCCAAAATTCGGATTCGAGTCGACCTGGAAAGCATGACTGATAATGCAATGTTTGCTAGTCCTTCGATATCTGTCAAGGTGCCCTTCAGCAATTATTTCTAGCTGCTCCAGTGAAGCAGTACTCTGGGAACCTGAAGAAGACCGGGGCAGCTCCCCATGCGGATGTTTACGTGTGCAGCTGTGTTAAAGTGAAGCAAAGCTCAGCCCATGCAAGCCATTCCTGAATAAAGAAAGGCTTTAACCACTTAAACCTTTACGTTCTACATGGTTTAAAGCTAAATAAAAAATGTCATGATTGAAAACTGTTGTTTTCCACATTCCAGTTGAAGAAATTGCAGATTGAGGTTTGTCTTTTATGAAATATCCAAGATCATTAGGATTTTTGGAAGATTGTATAGCTAATTTGACCACTTCAAATACTCATGAATGAAATCTATTCTATTGCTATTTGAACACTTCAATTACTCTTTCATCTTAAATATAACTAATAACCGAAAATAGCAAATCTATAAGCTCACAGCGCGTCTTTTTCCATTGAAGACTGTTGAATCCAAATGACTGAAATCAGTCGTGGCGACTGAGAACTTTAATCCATGCAATGTCATTATAAACACAACTGTTCCAAAATAGCTGTTCTACAAGCTCACAATGCATTGCATCGCAATGCATTGTGAGCTTGTAGATCAGCCATTTGTCGCAGCGTGACACGGTCGTACAACAAAGCATAAATCTGGCTTAAGTGTTTTAAAAAGAAAGTGGCAAAAATAAGAAGAAAATAAGCTTTCATTATATGTTTACAGGATCAGAATTGTGCGTATATTAGCCAAATACAGTAGCTGTAGAGTGTAGACGTATGAGGAATCTATAGTATCTACCTCGTTGGCACAAATACAGGAACATATTGACATATATACATCACAGTAGGTAGGCCCTACACTACAAATGTACCGACATTGAACAGCAGGGTCAGCAAGGCCTTGCATTTACGGAACCAAGGTGCTGAATACAGGATGAGACACTAGACACATACAATATACCTCAGATTAGATGCAAGTCAATAATGCAGCTTTACACAACTTAATTACGTTCCTGACACACGTTGAGAAGCCTCCACACAAACAAATTGCCTACGTAGCTCCAAGGGACTTGGCTCTTAAGAATTCCACTCCACAGGCAATGTCAAAGTTACGCCATTAAACATTAGAATGCCAATCAAACAGCAAATGTTTTACTATAAACGCCCAACAAAGGATGCCATCAAACTCACAGTTTAGCTATATCACTAGTTCCATCTGAAAATGGGGTTGCTGTCAAGCAAGTTGGGCTCGGCCCTCCCCACTTTAAACCATGTGCTAATGCGTTGATGACTGATCATAAAAAGGCATTTTAGGAACTCTTGACAGAAATGGTTCATTTGAAATATAATGGTAGAATAAACTCCCCCTCTCTTGTGTCGAGTCAAGCTAAATGATTAATGATATTCTTTTGATTTTGTAGGAACGCTGCGAAATGTGTTTTGACTGGAACTCAAGACGAGTGACAGCAGGGATGGAAGATGTCGGGCAAACACACCAGGGATTTTAAGTCAAAGTGGCGTAGGAGTGAACACAAATAACACTTAACATCAATTATTTAATGTTCAGTAGTTTAACTCTGGGCTCAGAGCATCCTCACGCTGTGTGATAAGTGGCCTCTGCTAATCAAACAAAAAAGTACAATGTCAAAACAAGCCAGCTCTCCCCTTCCCCTGATTTATATGTATACTTACACGCTGGTGTCCCCTGACAAAAATAGCAGATCTACAAGCTTATTAGTGGTATTCTGCAGGGTACTTCAGTCAAACAGAAGTTTCCTAGCAGGACTCAAGGTTCAAGGTTGTGCTTTATCTTGTGTACAGGTACAGAGTAAAAGCTATTTTTGTTTGGCTTCCTTCAGACAATGCAGCAGCAAATATATAATATAACATCAAACAGCAAACACAGCAAAACATAATACAGGAGGATAGAATATAGAGTGCAAAAAAGAGAAAACAAAGAGTAGAAAAAGAGTATTATGTACATGTGCATGTTTTCTTTATAGTAGCAAAGTTAGTTTTTTTTGTAAACAACTTTACAGTAGGCTATGTTCCATAAATATACAACAAAAATAGTTTAGAGAGGTGCAATTCGAGCTTAATCGTGCAGGAAGAGGGCAAATTAAGGTACGGGGGGCTAGCGTTTTCCTAGCAGTAGTAGCCATGTTGGAACTAGATCTAGCTGCTAGCCTGCTTGTAACGTTGGTCATCTACCAATTACAACCTATTCTGGACTTGTAAGTCACTCTGGATGACAAAATCAGCTAAAAGCCTGAAATACACATGCTGTGTTATTGCTTAGCAGACACTTTCCTGGTCTCTTCAGTGAAACAAAGGTCAGTCTAGTGTCACTACAGAGCTACACTATACTGTAGGTGTGTCAGTGGTGGCTATTTTGAATTATTTTATTAATAAGTTAGTGACAATTCTAATGCAAATTTGCGTCCAGTCTTGTAGCATTAGCAGCAGGGTTTGGTGAATTCTATGTACAATGTAAAGCCCTTAAATGTTTTTGCGTAAATATCAGCAATTGAAGTGATTTTTTTATTTGCTTTTCTAAGAACATCAGCTCCCAATAAGTACCCAATAAGTTACACATCCAGGGAGTACACAGTTGTATACAGTTTCTTATCATGTCTCATGATGTTTTTTAAGACACTTTAGTTGCGACCAAAGGTCGCATTTACTATGAAATCCTGCGTCTCATGTCCGTCACACCACCATATTATGGTTGCCAATCCATCATGCCTTGTGACATCACGTGGCATCATGGAGACCCTTAGATCTCCATATATGGATCTGACCTTGTGACATCACATGACATCATCATGGAGACCCTTAGATCTCCATATATGGATCTGACCTTGTGACATCACTCGACATCATGGAGACCCTTAACGCCTCCATATGATCACGCCTCATGGCATCATGCCTTGTGAGATGTCACGCCACCATACATGGCCATCTCCATATGAAGATCACGACACTGACATCATCTAACCCTGGATAATCATACATGGAGAAGACTGGATCATCACCTAGATTTGCATATATGGAGCCGGCCACTGGCCAGCAACTCTTGTTGTTCTGCATGACCTCTTCAAACCCTGTACACTCAAGACACACTCCATACAGTATATATATGGCCAGTACAGAATTAATTCCATATGTTGATCTGACCCTCCATGCCAAAGCGCCAGCGCTCTCCCAGGTGGATGCGTGCAGGGCCCCTCAGGGCGTCTTACTGGTACACTATATTAAAGGGCGAGATCGCTTCTCGCCCAAGGTTCAAGGTCCAAGGTTGTACTTTATTGTTACATCTTGTGTACAGGTACATAAGAGTAAAACTTATTTTTGTTTGGCTTCTTTACAGACAATGCAGCAGCATATAGATAGCATAACATTCAACCAACAAAACACAGCAAGCACAGCAAACTAAGGGATAGAATAAGAGTGCAAGAAAGAGCATTCAAAGAGTACAAAAAAAAAGAAAAGGTAACGTACAAGTGCATGTTTTCCCTGTAGCAGCAAAGTTAGGTAAACTTTATGTGAACAGCTTCACAGTAAGACAGTAAGAGGAGCACAAGACGAAGCTGCCGTACGTTGTGCCATCTTGGACCATCTTGGTCCTCAGGACCTTGATCAGTGTATCTTTATATTCAGCTCCATGTGTGTGTGTGTGCAGTGAACAATATTGACCCTAATATAATGTCTTGCTTGGAACAATACAGCAAATTTCTACTCACTTAACTAGAGAATGAGGACAATCTCCAAGCTTTCATTATTAAAACTGGATGGAAACAATTAGTGGGAAAAGAAACACCCTAAAGAAATACAATTGTATTGCAGAACCAATCCATAGTCTCATATTGGGGGGGGGGGTTGACATGATTGCTTTCCAAAGAAGCAGGCGTAGGTTATTTGTTGCTGGCTGCACTTCCCGCTGTTCTACACTATAGACCAGAGCTAGAAGCTTCCCCAAACAATTGGTAGGCACTAGTCAGTGATCTTCTATTGTCTGGCATTGTGGCATACAGCAAATTAAACATATTTAATACACTTCAATGATGTTAGACACACATTGAGTGTGTCTAATAGATAGATTAGATCTATCAGTAGTCTCTGTTATCTCACAGAAGTAGTAATAGCAAACTCTGTGTGTTTTGTTGCCTAATAATGCTCCATCAATAAGCACAGCCTTATATAAACACTTGCCTCGATCAGCCCGGTCTATTCTGATATTTTCAGAGAACAAGCACTGTGCCTATAGTAGTGCACCTAATTAATTATCAAGACTAGTCCATACCCGTGTGTGCTTAAGAACAGCCAACCTCACACGCACGTAGGCCTGTGAGGTGGCTGTACTACTCTGTACTGTAATGTGCTCTGTGCTCTGTGCTCTCTCCCCACCCCTCTCTCTCTGGTATATTGGCTCATGTGGCACACCCGTTATGCAATGCTCAAAGCCAATCACAGCGCAGAATGTGTCTGAGGATGCATTCTGATGACAATCTTACAATCTCTAGAATTAGTAATTACTAGTGCCTACGCATTCGAAAATAGCTTTCGGCGTAAAGCCTTCCTCAGCGTGTAGAGATACACGCTGAGGAAGGCTTACGCCGTGTGATTGTCCATGCTGCACAATATGCAATAAATGTACCATTAATGGACTTTGGAGTGCTGGCTGTCTCTCTCTTCAAGAGTGTAAACCGTGGCCAGACAGTCTCCATTTGGCCAAAAAGTCAACAAAAAACAGCGCCCTCTTTTCCTTCGAATTTGACGTTGGTCAACAGTCTGTCAAGAGAGACTACCATTTGGCTGTTTCCAGAATGTATAATAATAATAATGTGCATCATTAAAACTGCTTTATAAATAAATAAATAGATGGATAGAGATGGCCGTCTTGTGACGTTATTTATTGTTGTTCTTTTTTACACAAATTGACGTTAGTCAACAGTCTGTCTCGACTCTGCCATTTGGCTGGCTCTTACCAGAATGCATAATAACGTGCATCCGTTAAAACGGCTTTATAAATAAATACATAAATAGAGACGGCCGTCTTGTAACTCTAATTATTCTTTTTTTATGCAAATTAGAAATTCATTCAGTTTAGTTCACACTTCTCCCTCTCTCTCGGTTGACGACAGAGTACAGCATCTTGCAATGGGTCTGGTCTACAAGATTCACTATACCACCAAGATACCCATGTACCTGTCTAAATACTTCCTTAATGTCAACGAAGACCACACTTACAACACCAGAGGGAGTTCAACAAACCACGTGCAACCCAGATTCGGCTCAAACAAGGGTTTAAATTAATTTAGCTCCTACGTCACAAAAATGTGGAACGCCCTACCAACAGCTATTAAGACATGTGAATCCCTCGACTCCTTCAAAGCCAAGAGGCTGCAATTCCAAACTGCTCCCGTAAAAAAGGTCTGATCCCCCCCCCCCCCAACCCCTTTTCCCCATACTGAATTTCCCCCCCTCCCTTTTTACTTTCTTTATATGATGATTTCCTGTTTTTTCATAGGAGTGTATATTTGTACGTCTTTAAATGTAATGTTCTGATTAATTGAAAATGGTGGACCCTGTTGTAAACAAGTCTTGACTCTAGTTTTATCATAGTTTCAGTAGCAGCAGTGTTTGTATTGACTTGTGCTTTCATTTGAAATATACCCATTCTACATACTGTGAAATAACACTTTCAATCAATCTCTCTCTCTCTCTCGCTCGTGTGCTTGGACGTTAAAATTAATAATGTGCAGTCCCAAATCACGCCTCTCTCTCCCTCTCGCGAGCACATTCAAAAATAATAATGAGCCGAGTTGATATAAAGTGACTCGTGACTGTGTAAAAGGATATCCATTTGCATGCATGCACCTCCTCGGCGAGTCGCCGACTCTATACGGTCGAGACTCGTGTACTGTAATGTCTCTGTGGCCAGCGAACTGACACATGTGCAGTATGGCAGCTGCACCGTTGCCTAGTAACATGATGGTGATGTTACACAGAAAACTGTAACCCATTAAATTACTAGTTACTTGCTTCCCGTCATGTATTCCACACATGTGTGGAGGAAGAAAATGGCGGGGTGATGCTAGGAGGTGATTTAGGCAAAAATGAACTAAATTAAGATAGTGGAAGCACATGTTTAGTGCTTGTAAGCTGTGTACATTGAGGCCAGATTGCAGGTGCATTGGTGCTTGAGGGGCGTGGAGGCACGCCGAGTGCCGTTGCGTTTGGAGATGGATCTCTAAGCGAGCAGCAGTCTTGTGCTGTGCTACGGAAGAGGTATGACGGACAGACATCTGTAGAATTAGATGAGTTATGCATATTAAACACTTGACTATTCTATATACTTATAGAAGGTATTAGATCTTGCAGTAGTAGGCCTATGTCTGTAAAACGAGAGGCAAAATGTCTATCGCCAAGGTCGATTCACTGCACATGTATATTATATAGTGTACTTTAGTATAATGTATAATACACAAGGGCCAAGGCAGACTTCGTGAATTTGTTGAGAGGCAGCTTTCAAACAAATGATCCATACTTTATCTAAACTTTGCCACATTGAAAGCTTTCCTATACTCAGTACAGTAGCAACCAACAGCAGACTCCCCAATGAACAAGTTATATTATCTACATGGAGTATTGCTTATTAATCTGGCTTTCGCTCTCTAGTGATATTCTCAGTTTTTTGATTGGCAATATTGTTTTGGTAGAAACTATGAAAACTTTAATTTAACTGTGCACATTTCTCCATTTATTAAATTATTGCTAATTATTATTCCTGCCAGGCCTAAGGCAAAGTGGGAGATGTCTTTTCCACCGTTTGTCGGGGGCTAATCTTGCAAACCGTATAGAGATATATTTAACTAAAACGTTATATGGTAGTCAATGGCAGTGGGTTTGCGCTGAAACTTTGCACAAATAATGGAGTCTTGTGTCATAGATATGTCATAGCTGGCACCTTTTCACGGCATGGCTCTGCAGAAGCCTAGCTAGCCTATAGATTACTTGAGAGCGTATGAGACAGTTGGTCAGTGTGTCCAGGTTTTTTGCAGTTTATGGTCCAGAGCTAAATGCTGGAGCAATCAGCACCAACGTTATTGTGCAAAATGCCATTTGTGACGTTTCCCAAATGCTTTATTCAGATATAAGTAAAATCTGAAAACCTGCATACTGTAAGCACATTCATTATCACCTCATCTTCTCACTTTCAACTGTACAATCCTGTGATCATTTAATTTAAAAATAGACCCTGGGGTGCCTGCATGGTGTCTCATCCAGTTAGTGCACGGGCCATATGCTCCTTGTGAGAACGAGGAACCAAGTTTGATTCCATCTCCTGCCATGTTTCTCCTCCCTTGCTTTTCTGTCTCAATATACTCTCCTCTGAAAAGATGTAATGGAAATGATGAATTTAGATACAAAGTTCCAGATACTATAACCTAACCTACATGAACACTACACTGCCCATGGAACAACTTTACAGTGATTCTTTTTTTTGTTTTGCGGCTTACGCCTTTTATTGTTTTTTTGAAGGGACAGACAGTAAGCTGACAGGAAACGGGAGAGAGATGGGGGAAGACATGGGGGGCATCCTTTTGTCCGACAACTCATAGGCCCGACGGGGCAATGCTCCGAGGTGCGCTGCGGGTCGGGAGAGGGTTGCGGTTAGGTTTAGGTGTCTGCCCCGGGGGAGGTTAGGGTTAGGGTGAGGGAGGAGGTAGGTTGTCGTTCGGACCAATGATCCGTCGGATGAAAGTACTGCACTCGGAAGACATGCAGTAAAGGCCGTGTCGGGCTCGGGAGTCGAACCCGCGGCACACTGCGACTGGATTACCAGTCGGGTGCCCAGACGGTTATGCCACCAAGGGTATCGCCCAATTGTCTCGGTCCCGACGTGCCCTTGAGCAAGGCAGAAAATCAACGCTTGGCCAATCACAGAGACCCACGAGCATTGATACCATGAATGATCCACGATAGCACATGGCTAATTAACATATATTTAAATTAGGACCATGGTATGCAAATTAGCCATGCAGCATATGCCACATGGAAAGAGGTGCACAATGCGTAACATAACATAGCTTACTACTTTCCATTGCATGTCAGATAAGACAACATTGATGTGAGTGAAACATTACTTACAAACGATGCTTGGCTTGACTTGAATGAATAACATACATACTACCATAAAATACAAGTGTGATGGTATACCATAAAAGAACACCATGTGATAGTGATATTTTATTACAAATGCGAAAAAACAAAAACAAAAAAAAACAGTGCAGTAATATTTTTTATAGTGCAAAATTTGCATGTAGGCCTATTGAATATATCGTCTCTGTCTGTCAGGCAGAAATAAACCATATGTCCAAAACGTACTTTTCAGCATGGAATTGTGGACGAAATGTTATCCAACGACAAACTATTCTTTAGTTTGGGGTCTGAGAGGCTAGATCTAATTGAATGGTGGTCCATGGCTCATAATGTCACTTGAACAGTGGGCCTTGATATGAAAAGGGTTGAAAACCACTGATGAGATATTTCTGCCTGACAGCAACGATATAACATGCCTATAACATTTAACATAATAAAAAAAACTGTATTACTTACATTTTTAAACCAGGTAGGTTTACTTAAAATAGTTAGAAATAGTGATTTTTAGCTTGTAAACATAATATAAAATACAACTTTTGAGGTAGTTTTTACTTAATGTGCTTTTTACTTGTAAATAGTAGCTTGTAAACATAATTATTGTGGCCGGTGTCATTGCATCATTGTCCTTTTTTTTCGGCCATACCCCTTTGCAGCTTGAAGTTCAGCCTTCCATTCAGCCAGAGTTGTGGTGGCTGTGGCCTGGCAGTACCAATTGCCATAATAGTTATTGTGTGTTGCAGGGTCCCGCTCCATCTGACACTGCTTGCATGTGATGATGTCAGTCCTCTTGGTGTACTGTCTCCTCTTTTTGCCACTTGCTTCCTCCTCTAACTTCCTCTTACGGTAGAGCAGGGTGCTGTAACTTGTCCTCGTCCATCGTTGCTAGGTTTCTTTTGGTCCACCGGAACAAGGCCTTGGAGATCCAATGCTGGTCATACTTAGGCAGGGGGGGGTTTCCAACCAGCATAAAGGCAAATTCCGCTCTCTATGAAGCAGATAATAAGAAGAATAGAAAATGAATGAAGACATACATAAACCCATAGTCTATATAAAAAAAATGAAAAAGAGTTCATTAACGTATTGAGTCACTTCGTAAGTAAATATAATTTACCACATTGCTTGTCCGGGCACGAAGTCATAAAGAAATAGCCATTTCACATTCATTTATTAAATCTACCAACATTTGACTTTGTTTCTGCATGACAGTTGTGTTGGAAATACACCTTTGAACAAGCTCCAGTGAGTGGAGACAAGGCTACCTCACCATTATACTAATAAAATGACACTGATCATACACTGATCAAATAGCCGATCTACAAGCTCACAACCTTGTGAGCAAAAGACACAACGTGTCACATTATACAAAACAATAACAATATAGATTTAACTCACGGTCATTCTGACTTGATGATCGAAGCAACAAATGTTATTGTTATATCTTATTTCGTTGTCTTGAAGGTGCTGTCGTGTTGTGGTCACGTGTGATTTGTTTTTATCCAGACATGCCGTTTTCTGAGATTCTTGTAGCCCCGGCATCTTAACCAGGACCGCGATTGGCCGCCCAAACTCGACAAAGAATGTGATTGGCTGACTCTCAGTGCAGGCATTTTTGGTCCCAACGAAAATCCAGGACTGCGATTGGCTGCCCAAGCTCGACAATGAAGTTACAGCAGGGGCCTACAGTGATATTCTAAGCACATACAGTTTGGTGCAGAGAAGAGTCCAGGGGGCTTTGGTTGGCTCCCACATCTTCAGAAGTATGTAAATAATATTTCATTGGATTTGAGGGAGGCACACAATGCTTTGCAGGGGGAAATATCACAGTTCAAATACAATGGAACAGGCCATGCCATAGACAGAGCAGAGAGAATGATAAATGGAGAACTGCGTCGGCCAAGTTTTCATATTGTCTTCATCATACGAGTGGAAATGGCGGCATTTCACTGCGCCTCCCTAGCAGAATAAATTGTGTTTCTCTCTTCCTCCCGGTCTTGCTATTCTGACGTTTTGCTGCTCATTCAATACATGTGCTAAAGGGGTATTATTTAGTCTGTGAAAATATCACAAAGTTGAAGTTTCTTTGTTTGCATAGTTTAATTTAGGATACCTTATTTCCTTTTACAGCATACCTTTCTTCAAAGTCCTACCAGCGGCTGTGGCCAGGTAACCTGGCCGCTATGAAACCAGAAAGTTCCTGGTTTGCATGGCTGCCTCCCACCGTCAGTGTGGGAACATGTGTGTGAATTCACATTGTACAGCACTTTGGAAGGAACTAGGTACAATATTGGTCAATGCATGTGTTTGATCATGCACTCTTACTGACTAAAACATCAGGACTGCAGGATATTTTAAGTATAGTGTGAACTACTACACCAGATGTGCTTTCCAGAGAATTGATCAGAGCGGGAATAATCACAATTATTAATTTGGATCAATGACTGCACAAAACATATTAATACAGTATTACTCTGAGTCCGCTTGTGACCCACTTTTGGGTTCTGACACAGTAGTTTGGAAATATCGCTCTGAACTACCACTGACTTTATTGCTCGGGACTACTGCAATATTGTCACAAATACAGCAAGAAATTCAAAGTGAAGCGGAGCAGTATCGTGTGGGGCGCTGACTTTTATTAGTTATTTCTGTTCTTTTTTTAGGCCGACATAGTTGACAAAAGGAAACTCCCATAGTGCCACACTGCCACAGGACTATCTGCTGAAGCAGTCCTGATTAATGTCATTCCCCTTATACACTTTGTGATCTTTGGGGAGTAGGGGCCAGGATCAATCCAGACATTTGTAAATATAGTGTCACTGAGTCCATATATATATACATATCTTTTTTTTCCCCCGAGATTCCTTGCAAAGCATTTGCCTTCAATGCGTAACATAAGTGCCGGAAAAGACACGCTGTGATTGGCCAGTAGTCACCACTGTGATTGGCCAGTAGTCACTTGAGTGATAGCGAGAGACATGGAGGAATCGCATGAGTGATGTCACTTGGGCAGCGACGCAGCGTGCCTTCAGCAAAAGCCTTCAGCACTTCTAAATAAGAAAGCTGCAGAGAACTGTTGCTTTGTGTTCACTCTATATTTTTTCTGTTAGTAATCCCCCCTGGCTCTGATGTTGTATTAATAACTTTGTTGTTTGTGTTTGTTTGTCTTGTCTTGTTTTGTATTGTAATGTAATGTATTGTCATGTTGACTCATGACTGTTATAAAGATTTGTTAAAAAAAAGCCTTCAGCACTGCACTTCCGCTTGACTTCCTGCCTTCATTGGAGACACGTCAGTCCAATGAACTGCAGCGGCCAATGAGGCATCTATATTTTTGATAGACCTATACACAGGTTTAATGGACCACTTCACCACTTTTAAACCTATCTTCATATAATAGGTCCTCACTAATAATCCTGAAAAAATGGCGCCATTTTGTTCTACTCGGTCTGTGTCTCATAGGAGGGCTGTGTTCAGAAACCGTCTTCCAGTGACATCATCGATGGGGAATACAAGCTAATAGAAACTGCAGGCTTTCTAGTCCTGAAAAGTTGCAATGCGAAAATGGAAGCCATCGTTCTCACGATAATGAAAATCTAAACATTTTTGTAAAAACATCTTGTTTAAAAATAAATCTGCCTAATGATGATGTCACTGGAAGACGGTTTCTAAACTGCCCACAGCCCTCCTATGAGACACAGACTGAGTAGAAAAAAATCGTGCCATTTCTTCATGATTATTAGTGAGGACCTATTATATGAAGATAGGTTGAAAAGTGGTGAAGTGGTCCTTTAATGTTTGTCTTAGTTCAGAGTTTGTTTAGTAAACGCATTGACAATTAAGGGAAATTTACGTCATAATGTGTCGTTTACGTCATATTGTCTCTTTAGTGTTAATGGCGTTTAATGTTTGTGTTGGCACCGTTTGTTTTACATCAGCATTACATCACCTAATCAACATGAGTTAGACTTTAATATTTTAGCACCCCTCACTTCACACAGGTGTGGTTTTTTAATATCTATGCGTGGTGGGAACACGTTATTTCAACCAGTTCCTTTCCCTCCTTTTCACCAATGTCCAAATATGGGCAAGTGAAAAGAAGACAGTGCTGTGAAGAGGTGCTTGAGTTGGATTAGGAAATCATCTCCATTGATTTGTATTGGAGACTTAAATCAAGATAAGAAGAGGATATGGAAGTTGAGTTTGCAGCCGATATATGCAGTGCACGAACATTTCACCAGGGTTAAAGATTGTTTCCAAAATGTTGTGAACGTGTGTGACAAGCCTATAAGCTGTAGACTTCTCAGGTTGCTATGTCTGCAGTCGGGATGTTTAGATTTAATATGAAATCGTGATCCTTTGAAATTTTCGGCAGTATAAAGTAATCCGTAGCCTTCTAGAGTGCAATGTTCTATATTAGATATGCAGGGAAAAGGAGGATACTGAGGAAATATATCAACATCCCTTGATGTCAACGTAGTGTTTGTAGCAGATTTTACTCATCAAGGACAGACACCTCGTCTTAAATCTAGGCACAACTTATTCATTACTTTTTACAGATTAACCTCATTGTACCATTAACAATATAATATAATTATTAACTTCCAGAAGTTTCTGTCAATTAAGGCAGAGCTGGTTCTCAAACCCTTTCAAGGACCCCAAAATATATAATAATAATAAATTATTATTATTATTATTATTACTACTACTACTACTGTAGGCTATATGGTGCTGCGTTGCTACTTGGCTATCATGTCATGACTCTTTAGTCGACTGGTTAACGTACGTGCCATTGGAATGGGGAACCCGGGTTTCGCCTCCCGGCCGAGGCTACATTGGTGGCAGCGGTGTGTTTGGGTAACCTCTACAAGTATGTTCCCAGGCGGCACAGACCTTAACCTGGGTAGTCGACAGCCCAAACAGTCTCACTCCCTGGGGCGGAGGTCCCCCCAGTCAGTCGAGCCTGCAGGCTCCTGGCTGGCGCGCGTGGACGCGCTTCCAGTTAGGGGGGACGACTGTAGGCTATACGGTGCTGTGTTGCTACTTGGCTATCGTGTCATGATGACTCTTTAGTCGACTGGTTAACGTACGTGCCATTGGAATGGGGAACCCGGGTTCGCCTCCCTGCCGAGGCTACACTACTACACATAATAATAGAAGATCTGCTATTTTCGGATTGCTGAAGTAAGGTTAAAGTTAGATATTAATGCGTTAACTCATTTTCCCAGGGAACTCCTTGGACTCGGGACTACTGCAATATTGTCACAAATACAGCAAGAAATTCAAAGTGAAGCGGAGCAGTATCGTGTGGGGCGCTGACTTTTATTAGTTATTTCTGTTCTTTTAGTTAGATATTAATGCGTTAACTCATTTTCCCAGGGAACTCCTTGGAACCTGCTCAAGAACACCTGGATTTAAGTTAAGAAAGACAGGTTATTTCTATTGAACCTATAGAGAGACAGTTTCATGCTAAACATAAAGCTCCAATCATCACCCACATAATAAACGTCTCCATCAAACAGGGACAGGTCCCCCAAGATTTCAAACTGGCCAAAGTAACCCCCCTGCACAAGAAAGGGAGACCCCGGCAATTTGATCCTGTTCGCAGATGACTCAGCACTGCTGGTCTCGGACAGGAACAAACTGCAGATTGAAAAGGCCCTCAGCTCTGAACTTGGTAGAATCTGCACCTGGCTCGCTGATAAACCATCTTTACACCTGGGAAAAACTGAATCCATTCTATTTGGATCAAATAGTAATCTCAGCAAGACAGATGGCTTCTTGGTTAGAGTGGGTGACAATATTATCACACGAAAAGATGAAATTACCTACCTAGGTTCCATCCTGGAGGCAAATCTTTCTGGTGATAAAATGGCCACCAACGTAATCAAAAAGGTCAACCAAAGAACAAGATTCCTATACAGGATCTCCTCACTGGTCAACAAAAAAAACCTGAAGACCCTAACAGGAGCCCTCGTACAAGGTTTCTTCGACTACGCTTGCACCTCCTGGTACCACAGCACCTCTAAGGCCCTTAAAACAAAGCTCCAGACTCCAGACAAAACAAACTGGTCAGACTACTACTTGGCCTCAATCCCCAAACCCACCTCACCCCTGCCCACTTTGACAGGCTGGAATGGCTTAGGGTTGACGACAGAGTAGAGCACCTTGCAATGGGTCTGGTCCACAAGATTCGCTACACCACCAAGATACCCATGTACCTGTCTAAATACTTCCTTAATGTCAACGAAGTCCACACCCACAACACCAGAGGGAGTTCAACAAACCATGTGCAACCCAGATTCGGCACAGACAAGGGATTAAATTAATTTCGCTCCTATGCCACCAAAATGTGGAACGCCCTACCAACAGTCATTAAGACATGCGAATCCCTTGACTCCTTCAAAACTGCTCTCAAAGGGCACCTACGGACGGATGCAATTCTAAACTGCCCCCGTAAAATCGGAATCCCCCACCAACCCCTGTTTCCCCTCACTCTTTCTTTTCCCTTTTTACCTCCTATGATGATTTATTTTTTACTATATAGTTGTGTATTCGTACGTCTCTAAATGTTTTGATGAATTGAAAATGGTGGGCCCTATTGTAAACAAGTGTAATGCTTTATGGTGTCGTCCACTCACTGTTGAAATGTACTGTAATTCTACTAACTGTTAATAAATCAATCAATCAATGGCACAGCTGTATTGTAAGTCACTCACTCAACCTATCTGGCACTTGTGGCAATGGCAAGGGATCTCCAAAAACTGGCTGAAGTACATTTGAATTGTTTCAAATTCATTCAGTGGGTTTTTTTGGTTTGTACTTTTAATTTACTGGAAGTCAGAAAGTGGTACATGTGGCTGCAGACAGCAATCTTAACCATCATACTTTTTCTGGACACCCACTGATGCAGAGTTGCAGAAGTAGGCTATTCAATTGTATTAAGACAAACTCAGGACTGTTGAATTGTTGCTTTCCACTCCCTCCGGTTTAGCATTAGGGTCTTGAGTTCTGCAGTGTTGTAAGCGCAGCTGTTGCACTGCAGTGTATCTATTCCATGCATAGGGAACAAACACACACCTGGAGTGTATACTGTATAACAATCCCTTCTGTGGGTTTGACAACTGAACTGGAAATTAAACAACACATGACCTCACCACTATGTGCCACCGTTGAAATTTGCTCTACTGGTTCCTCTTAAGGTTAAGAGCAGACATTTGTTGTGACGTCAAACTGATTCAGGCAAACTGACAGGCATCGACACAATAGTAGGAGTTTGGTTTGATGGCTCTTTATTGAGCCTTGGGACTGTGTGTGACCAACTCACACACCTACAACCTGGTTCATCCTCATTCCACAACAATTGACGGCCAATTTAAATCATGAATACAATAGAACCACCCAGGCTATGGAGCCACATTCCTTCTGGTTGCTTAACTCATACCTAGGTGGTACTGAGGACATGTGCAGTGGTAGTGCCGTAGACTCGTAGAGGAGTGCAGTTGTAGCGGGAAGCTCCCAGGTGTGAAAGAATGCCACAAACGGCCGAGCGACACCAGGCTTTTCAGCGCGCGTTTATGTGAATACGCACACATGCGCACACGCACTTATAGGTCCAGTCCTATTTTAAGTGAGCGTATGTGCGCACACGCGAGCCTGGTGTAGCTCGGCCGAAATGCTGTTTAGAATAAATAATAAATGCATAACACACACATAGACGTACACACACACACACCTATCCATATACAGACACCCACATCAAACAATACATCGATATGACTATGATAAGTAATGAAACAGACCAAGTAAAAAAGGATAGAGGTGTTAAGGAAAATAAAACCCAACTGTGCATCTACTGTACATACGATATTGTACACCTTAGGTCAGTGCAGTGCCTGCCTTTGATTCGCATGCTCTTCATGTGCTTTTCTCTCCTTTAAATTAAAACACATTATATATTATAATTGAATTACGGAGGCGTTGTGGAAACATATTACATGGAACCATAGGGGGTGGAGTACATGCACGTGCATGATAGAGAGTGTGTGTGTGTGTGTGTGTGTGTGTGTGTGTGTGTGTGTGTGGGGGGGGGGGGGGGGGATGTTATGAACAATATAGTGCTTGGATGTGAGGGACTGTTGATTTGTGTCTGACACATTGTTTTCACGTCTTTTATTTACTGACACATCTTCAAGTCATTATCGACATTGCACACATTTGCGACATCATTTTTTTCATTTTTTTTTGTGCTTAAGCTTTTTCTAAACACCATGTTTATCATTCTCACGTTCCACGGGGGTGGTATTCCTTTACTTCCCCTATTCCCCATTTTCTTTTTCTAGAAAAACAGCCAACAGCGGTGCTAACAAGCTTTTAAGCATACATAATTTGAAAACATTACATGATAATTTCTCCTGGGCGAGGGGATGGGGGGGAGGGGGGGGGAGTAGCTGGGAGCAAACCCACACATACACCAGACAGGCAACACATAGGAAGGAACCAACATATGTTGTTTGGTTGTGTTGGTTTTTGTGTTTGTTTACATACTAAAAGAGTGACTTTGAGAGCTGTTTCAGCATACTATGTAAGTCATGCGTTAGGAGCATATTTTGAATGATCAATTTCTAATCACTGGAGCAATTAAATATTTCTTGTCCACATTTGGAGTACATCATGGCAAGGTAACTATACACAACCCAAACCTCTAGCAAAGTGGTCTTGCCCTTTAAACACGCTCTCTCACACACAGTGCTTGTTCATGTTTTCAACCCAGCGCATTCATGTATGGCCCAATTCCAACCCAGAATGCACTCTGTTCCTGTGCACTCTGGTGAAAACGCCTCATGCGCTGGGTGAGCAATTCAATGCAAGTGGATGGGAAGATATACTATAATATAGTATATCTTATTATATATTATGTGTATATATATATATTACACAGTATCAAAACATATGCTAATTTAGGTCTAACTGCATGGGGTTTCAGTGAGGAGCATGGCCCTGAAAGACGAGGATGGTTTTAGCTGTGATGCACTTGATGGTGTGGTGTATATACTTACCCCCCCCACACACACACACACACACACACACACACACATGTAACAGGTAACAGGTAACAGGTATCACAACTGTCAGCTTGATATTAACAGCTGCTGTGAGTGCAGTCGTTCTGAATAACTCTCTGGACACATATAGTTGCCCTACGGGGTGGGACATTATTTTCCAGAGCCGTCAACATCATAAAATGGGTCATGAGTGAGCCATTATGGGAGTCTTGTGGTTGAGAGGATGAATCAGTGGGTATATTGGGAGCTGGAGAGGTCGTCTTTCATCTTGCACAAAAGTAAAATTTCAGTTTTTGGGGGCTTTGGGGGCCTTGCGTCTTTGATAAAAGCTTTCTGCTTGTTTTACCAAAAATAGATTTTAGCCGATGACAAAAGACTCTTTTGAGACTCTTTCCTCCGCTGTCTGTAGATACATGGTTTTGGTGTGAACATGGGTCTGCATGTGGGTCACAGGAAAATGAAATAAACAGAGGTGGTCTCTGTACAGCCGCACAGTCATCACCCTCTGAATGCTTTTCTCACTTAACATCACCAGACTTCCCACAAGGAATGGACTGAACACACACACACTCTTAGAGATACACTGTAAGTGTGAGACAAACTAACAACTGCAAGCTAATATGCAATATGTATGTCGCAACAAATCCCAACAGACACAATACAGTGTGTGTGTGTGTGTGTGTGTGTGTGTGTGTGTGTGTGTGTGCACATGTGCATGTGTGTGTGTACGTGCGTGTGTGCGTGCACACTGCACACACGTGCGTGTTTACTGTTTATAGACACACACACACACACACACACACACACACACACACACACAGTAGTTGATACTTTGCTGGACACACAGACATGCACTACAGTATAGCACTCTCTCCCACAGCCCTCCAAAACAATCTCCATCACAGTGAGCCTCTAAAAGCGAACCAGGGGAAAGTGATGTATATATTTACCGCCTTAAGAATGGATCAGTCACGGCGAGGACCTGCGTACTGTGCGCTGCCACAGAAAAGGAAAATGATCTCAAACAGTGTCGTTTCACACTGCTAACTGCCTCTTCAACCAAACCTCTGTCAGAAATAAAAATACACGGAGAGAGCTTTCAGAACAGAACTCCTAGAGGAATACTGTGGAAAGGGCTGAAGCCAAAATGGCTTGAAATGAAGAAGGGGGAAAAGAATGAAGTCGACACCTTTCGTGTAGTCTCTCGAACAGAACGCACTCTGTTTGGTGAGCTTATACACAGTGCTTCGTCACCAATATTCTGTCGCCAGAAGTCAGTTCACTAAAACACAGATGACGGCAATCAAAGACAAGTTTTGTGGGCAAAATATATTTAGCAGTAGCATAATGCCCTTTACCTTCAACAAACAAGAATCATTTTGTAGGAATAGGCAGGTTTTTCAAATGATGGATATCTGGTTGTCTACACTTTTAGACGTTCTCTTAACACATACTGTATGACAGATGTAATATGAGAATGGATATAGTTTGCCCTGGAATAATTTATACTCAAAGTCTCTTCACAAGACAACAAACAAAAAGAACATTGAGTCTCCATGTGATGACAGTGTGGATGAGTGTCTGTGCAGCAATGTTGCAGAGGTGGAAAAAGGCTCTTTTGGTGATTGGTTGATGTGGGACTGGATGACATCAAGGTTGTGGATTAAGGTGGAGGGGGTGACAATGCCGAGCATATTCAGGGAGAAGTTATGAGTGGAGCCGGTGAGGGCTTCTGGACCATAATGAGGATTTATAGCAGTTGAGTTTCAGAAAGTTTGTTTGCATCCAGGTTTTAATGTCAGTCAGGCAGGTGGTGAGGGTGGAGTGGGTGATAGCAGTAATGGTTTTGGAGGGGAGATAGAGCTTTGTGTCATCTGCGTTGAAAAAGTGAAAAATAATGCAGTGGCGGGGAAGATGGCCAGCTGGTTATGGATGGTGTTCATTTTATCGTGTATATACACAGTGTGATATTATATTATCCATGTCATGCTTATTGTGTTTGTACTGTACAAAAACAGGTTATCATTCAGCCGAGATTGCCTTTTGACGCCTTCTGGTCCAAACACCCTCCGCGCAGAGATCGCATTTTGACACCCATTTAAATCTAAATTGTTTATGGTTCACAACTGTGTTCTCTAACACGCGAGTGAAAAAACCAGAATATCGCTGGCTTATGCCGTCTATGGAAACACAGGATTTAGAATCGTAATATCTCGTATTCTTCTTTTTGGATCAAAACAAGCTTGATTTGCGACTCGTTTCTCCAAACGATATGATTGGCGGTTACAAAATGTATGTTAGGGTGAATTAAATAACATTCACAGGTCCTGTTACATAACGATTATTCACCTCCTGCTTCTCGGTTTCCGAGTGAAACGGCTTTCAAAGTAATAGGGTCCTTCATAAAGAATGAACTACTGGCAGTCCTGGAGTACACAATTCAGACACCAGATGGGGGTGTTGGCGGCAAGTGAGTCAAGATAACGTGTAACTTTGATATGCAATATGTTTGCTGTGGCAGCTATCCATTGTGAACAATAGCAACATTGTTCCCATGGAATGTATTGATTTAAATTCTACTTATCCGCTAACTCAGTGGAAGTTATTGCCTATGAGGGGGGGGGGGGGGGGTTGCAATTTCTGTGAAAAAAGCCCATACTGCGAGGTTTGAAGTAATGAATGCGGTAACACATAAAGCTTTGGAATATAACAATGTCTGTCTGTATTTGGCAGTTTCTAACAATTCAGCAGTAGAACTATATTGTGATTTGTGAATATTAATTGCATGTCTTTAAGCAGTGAATGAACAGTGACTAATTAGGTTTGAGTGAGTGCAGCAACGATTAAGACTCTCTCGTTATATGATTGATCACCACCATGTTGATCTATTAAAAGAAAACTAATTATGATCATCTGTCGATTTCCTCTCCTCTTGCCTGGCTTTTCATCCACTAATGTTACTTTTCATGATCAAACCCTTGAAAATGGTAATGTTTTTATTTTTCACTTTCCCCCTCCCCAACTCTTAAAAGCAAAATTCAATATAGAAATTATTAAGTGCCACTGGGTTTTGTCTGAATAGAAACAGTAAGGTTTGAGTTAGGTCCCAATTACCGGTTACTGTTAAGATAGCCTACAGTATGTATTTTTGTTGTGTCAAAGAAATCAAATCAAATGCTGAAGACTTTTAATTTGAAACGATTAGCTGTTGTATAGTAAGTGAAATTAATCAAGATTTGATTATCATCCGGCTGGGTCAGATGGGATTCCAGGTCTGGTGTTCGCAGCATGCATGACCCAGCTATCACAAGTTTTATGGATAACTAACTGTAACTAACTGTTCACGCCTGTTTCAAACGAGCTACTATAGTACTTCCAGTAAAAAAATAAAAAAATACTGGCCTCCTGTAGCTCTCACCCCCACAGTGAGCAAATGCTTTCAGAAGCATGTTAAAGGGCTGATCAACAGCAGGTTACCACCCACCCAATACCCCCAACCAATTTACATAATAGATCTATAGATGACGCCATAGCCACAACGCTACCCTCTCCCACCTGGAGAAAAGGAAAATTATGTGAGAAGTTAGTGAGAATGTTATATAGACGAATCCACAGAGCCATGCAATGTATGCAATCAATGCTGCGGTGTCAAGATGCGCTTAATGTGACACCGCAGCTATGATTGTGCCCAAGGCAGCCTGCATTGATTAGTCTATAGATTACAGCTCAGCATTCAACACCAAGAGACCTAGTATTCAACCTCAGACTGTGCAGCTGGATTCTGGATTTCTGTACGAGTGACGCCATGTGAGAATAGGCTCCAAGGTACCTCTGCCTCCATGAACCTCAACACAAAGAGACTGAACTCCACTTCGTCAGCTCCGTGTTGAGGAAGCAACCCCAACCCAACCCAGCCAACCCAATCCTATGGGCATATCGGAAAGAAAATGTACTTTGTAATTTGGGCCGGTACGCCGTACCGGTAAATGATTCAGCACCGGAACGCCGTGCCGAAAAAGAGGATGTCAGCTGTCAGAATCCCAAGCACAAATGCATATCCAAGAATGTACTACTAAGAGTCTAACGTCAGATTAAAGGAACTACAAGATGCATTTTAAAACTGTTTAATATTTAATATCATTTTAATATCATCGCTCAAACGTATTTCTAATGGTTTAAGCATAAATTACCAGTGACATAATGAGTCCATGTCATTTCTCTCTGGCTTCTAAGGCAGTTTTAGCTGCAGGACCACATTGTCCTGATGGGGTGGGGGCGCTGTGTATGCAAATTATTTTCTCCACATCATCCCTCATCCCAGCGACTCCCACAAAGAAATGGTTGATGCTCGGCTTTGAAAATAACTTAACTCATAAAACAACCAAACCAAAGCGGCACTCCGCAAGACTGGCTGACTCAGATGTAATTTCTCATGTTTATTTGTGAACGCTGACGCCTTCCTCAGAGCAGACTGAAAAGTGTTCAAAATTGGGTTGAATTTCATGTTGTAGGACCTTTCACATATACAAATGTTATTAGTTGAGTTTTCTAATAATGTTCTTCTGAATTGTTCCAGTGTGTTTGCAGTCAACGCAATCCAATGTTGTTTATTTATTCCACCACGGTACAGAGAGAGGTTTTATGCACATCGCTGTCTGCTCGTCGTTGCTCACGTGCACAACAAAACTGGACTAGTTCGCTTTGCAAATTGAAGAACTGGTATAGAGTCGATATGGAAACGGCCTTTCTCTGTACCTATGGTGTGTGCTGAGAATTGGATTACGTAGGCGGGTGCTATGATGAATTAAATTCCCCCCAAAAATCTGTCACTTATCATAGTTAGATCTGAATGCTGATGTCTTTTACGGAAAGAAAAAAAAAGAAAACAAACTCAAGGGAAAATGAATACCGGCAACTTTTGTTGCCGGTATTCATGTTTAAGAGAAAAGAGGGAGTTCCAGAATGTGGTTCAAGACACAGTGGGAGGACGAGGCAGGGTAGAAGACCATGCAATTAGAAGGACCACCAGAAGCAAGCACAGGTAGTAGTAATAATAATAATAGCTGTGCCAAAATGCAGTTTTCTATGCAAATATTTTTGTCCGCGCCCAGGAGGAGTCCCTTATTTAGTTCCGGCAAGAACTTCAAACTACTTTCACCCGTGGTAATTTTGAATAAAAGCAAGTACTCAAGTATACTGTGAGCAACTTTCACTTCAGTTGAGTAACATTTTACCAGGGGTATCTATCTAAACTTTGAATCAAGTACTGGGGTCCAGTACTACCCATTGGTGGTCGGCCAATATTCCACTGCATTTCTCCATTCTCCTGCCTCTTCCTGACGCCCCTTATCCAATTCAAGGGTTTATGATTGTAATACTAAAACAGAGCGAGTTGTCAAAGCAGAATCAGCCATGATGAATGCCTTGCTTGCTGCACTGCTTGTTTGTTTGTGTTTTCAGAGGAGGGGTGGGCATGGAAGTGGGTGGAGGCCCTGGGAGTTGGTTGGTTGTGTGGCTGGGTGGGGGTAGAATTGAATTTCATGCTTACTTGTTTGACCACGGCTACTCCCGTTTTGCACTCTTGAAGGCAGCATTGATTAAATGAAATGGCCCTGTTATCTGGATAAAAAGAGGAGCGGGAAGGAGGGGGGAGAGAGAGAGACAGAGAGTCTTGGAGAACGATAGTGGGGAAAAGGAAAAATAATGAGTTCTTTCATCTCAGCAGTGAGGGTGTCTGCGTCTCCAGCCAAGACTTCCCAGAGAGATGTACACAGCTTAAGGAAACGTTTAATTAGAAAATGTCAACCTTGTGTCTGCGTGCTATGTGTGCAGAATAATAAAAGTTTTTGATGTGACTATGACAGTGTATTTCCCTTCCGAGCAACTCAAAGGGATTCGCAATCAATTGATTCTGAAGAGCAGGGGAAAATAATTAAGCACAGCTGCTGTTTGCATTGGGCTCCTCTGCACCAAAAGGATGGAGGAGTTAGAAACTCTGATTAAGATAACTACATTATGTCTTTTTTACTTTATTGCCACAGTTCATGTCCTGTGTTGCTGTCCCTGCTCAAACATGCATGGGTATGCTGGGTACGCCCTGGGAAGTTTGAAAGGAAAGCTTGTTGGAATTGTTATGATGAATTGAACATGGTGCAGGGCCCTATTGTAAACAAGTGTAATGCTTTATGCCGGTGTCGTCCACACACAGTTAACAGTTTTGAGTTGTGCTTGAAATGTACTGTAATTCTCCAATCTGTTAATAAATTCATCAATCAATCAATCAATCAAACCCATTCTATTGTCACTGTGAGTATAATCTTAATTCTTAAAGTGGAATACCACTCATTTTCAACATTGAACTATGTAATTAATATACCTTAGAGCTGTGGAAATAATAATAAATTGTTTAGCCTAACTGGAGGTCTAGAACTCGAGATCATGTGATCAGTGACATCACGTCGGTGTACTCTTTGGCCAGAGTCATTTGCATTTACTCTGCATCTCTGTAACTATATTACTATTATTCAAGATTTGTATTTGTTATATGTGTATATACTGTAAGTATACACACAAGAGGAGCAAGTTACGGCCGGGTCTGTTGCAGGGTCGCTACACTACCTTTCTGAAGCGTGACGTTGCGCTTCTCGCTTCACTGGTCGAGTCCCTCACGTACCTTTGAGCCTTGCACCTATAGAAATACTCTTCTAATTTGGAGTGTTGCAGGTTGTCTGCTTTTGCAGTCTTTCTGCATCTCAGGAAAAAATAAATCAGAATTTTGGAATTAAATGGCATTTCTCCATTAAAAAATAACTCACTCACGTCTAACCAAAAGATTCACACGAGTGTGAAGTGAGGGGCGCCCACTGTAGTCGTCACAGGGGACATGCAGAAAACGGGAGCATGCTGAAAACGGGACGTCCAGATGGTGTTGGTATTACCCATTTTAAACTTAAATCTGCACACTTACTGAAAACATTTTAGGGTATAAGAAATAAGCAACGCATGCTTCACATGGCCTACACAGGGCCCTCTCTCTCTCTCCCTGTTAATATGATAGGTGTGTGAGGGAGGGGGTGCTTATCTGAAAAGACTATCAACACGTCAAGCCTATAGTACAGATTCTAATCAACGCAATCCTGCCATGACAGTCATTTTAACATTGTATTAACAATGTTTACTATACGGTAGGCCTATATGCAAGTACATGTACAGTAGGCCTACGTCAACATACATGGTTTTTCCCATTCCAATGGTAAATTCTGCCTCTCACCAGATACCTCATGGAAAATCAAAGAAGGAGTGCAGAGCAGAGCCAATACTAGATGCTTCCCTGCAGGGATGTGCCCTCCACAGAGAGACCCTTTTTATATGATAATATTTCTCAAGTTATAAATCCAAGTGTATACTGTTCAAATAGTACATCATTCCATTTATTTTCTAGTCTTCCCAGAACACCTTCTATTTTGAATAAATAGAAATAAAAGCCTGGGTACCGAGGCAAATTTTGACTTATGTGCGCTACTATATTTAAAAATGTTTACAGTAAATGCCTCTCTATTTCATTGTCTGACTATGTATCTGAACAGAATGCATTTCACCTTCAGATACATGAGGCGGCTTACGATGGTCAAACAGGTAAATGCTGCACTGCTTATGTGCCTTATTAATCCTTGCTAAATCACACATAGATCACGGTTTAATGGAAAACACCTCTGCTCTTTTATCTACTCTCGGCCTCAGAGACTTCATAAAGACTATTTTCAGAAGTTTGTCTTGGCGCAGCTTAACCATAACACTCTGAAAGAAAGAGTGCTTTGAGGAATTAGAGAATTCTTTTTTGGAGTGCAAACACAGATGGTCACGGAAAGTTCCATAAAGGATGGAGGTACATTGTTGTCAAAATGACAAGGAAAAAAAAGGAAAAAAAAACTTAAAGATATATAACTGTCGAAAATACAAATTATGTAATTTTGAACATTAATAGTATACCCTTTGCCTCAATCTTCGTTAGTTGACGTTCGGCTTATGTGCCTAAAAGCTTTCAATTGTTATTATATGTGCATAATTAGCTTTTTAATTGTTTTATGCCACATTTTCAATTTGCGGCATTTTGAGTCTGATAAGAACTACACAAAGGACCCTGTGATGAAGCCCTTAAAGCTGTCAGGGTGTAATGTGTTCAAACACAGGCCGGCCCATTGAGTACTACTGCCAAGTTAAACATGGGAAGCACTGTGAGTTAATTTACTGTCTCCATAAAACCAGTCAGTGAGAATGGGTAGAAGAGATGAACAATGGAGGAAGGGGGAGCAGCAGCTGTGTGGGCCTATAGCTTTCAGAGAAGCTCTAGTTAGTTTTCTGAAGAGGAACCAGAATCACACAAATCAAACCAGGAAGCTGGCTGCGCCGGAGAGGATCAATTTACCGGGACACACATACAGCACAAAAACCAAACAACGGCATAGTCTGTAAATGTTTAAGTAGTCGGCTGCCTGTACGGCACCAGTTGAGAAAATAAATAAATGAACATGCACAACAGAAACGGAACAGATACAGCGGGACAGGAGGATGTAGGCTATGCTTCCGCAAAGGCAAAAATACACATGCAGGAACACACAGATGAGCGCCTGACTCATAATAGAAATTGCCTGGAGATGAGCGAATTCAACGGAGGATATTGGATTAAAACCATTTCTTCTCTCTCTGTAGTGTCATGTCCTCAGCGCCCACGGATCAAAACCTCCACATGGGGGCAGGGGCAAAAGGTGGCAGGTTGGCCCAGGGGCAGACGAGTAATTCACTGTCAACTCAATACTCTGGTTGGTGTTTGGGAGAAATGCCAGTAACAATGGCACTAGTCTGTTTCACTTGAAATGTAGTGTTAACCTCATTCATTTCTTTAGACCCTAAACCATAACATAACTATGATTATGATAGAGAAAAGCGGAATAGAATAGTGCGTTGGAGATTCTTGCTTAATGTAAATCGCTCTGGATTAAGAGCGTCTGCTAGGCCCAGGCCGTAGCGTAACGGTCTGGGCACCGGACTGGTGATCCAGTCGCGGTGTGCCGCGGGTTCGACTCCCGGACCCGACACGGCCTTTACCGCATGTCATCCCCCCATCTCTCTCCCGTTTCCTGTCAGCCTACTTTCTATCCCTTAAAAAATCAATAAAGGCGTAAGCCGCAAAAAAAATCTTAAAAAAAAAAAAAAAGAGCGTCTGCTAAATGCCTAAATTGTAAAGTGTAAATTGAGATAAAGTTAGTGCGTTGTAGATAAAGTCCCTATATCTGGACTAAATTGCCATTGCAAGTTGCATGTCAACAACGAATGTAGGTTACTGTACCTCAAACTGATAAGATTTTTTTGATGAAATGATCCCATAAGGATCATTTTGCAGTTAACCGCTACATGATCTCCAAGTATACGTGGACCTGTAGGCAGACATCATGGTCCACTTACTACAATTTCTGGGCGTTCAGAATGTGATTCTAGCCGGACACTGGACTTTAAAAGGCAAAAGTCCTCCAACAGTCTACTGTATTCTCCATCTGTGTACAAATCCATTATAAGCACTAAATAAGCACCAATAATGACTCAATGATGCTCAACACTAAGCCAATCAGAACCTCTCAGCGTGTTGTGTAATAATCTATCTAGTTGACCAATGACTAACCATTTATGAAGGAGAAACCGCTATGATTATTATGCCTTCAATATTTTTCCATGCATCATGCCGCACAATCGTCTTGCTTTACTTGCTTTAATGAATTTAATTTGTTTGCACAATGAAGATTCATTATAGCGAGGTTCAAACTGCATGCAGACTTTATGCTCACTCTGATGCTTATTAAAATAAATGGTACCCTTTCACTTTCACTTTATTGGACAACGCTCCACACGTCCCAAACTCTTCTCCCTTCTGGCTCCAAAACTGTGGAATGCACTTCCCATTGCAGTCAGAACTGCAGCATCACTCCCAATCTTCCGCCGTAGCCTGAAAACCCACCTTTTCAGACTCCATCATGGCCCATAGCACTTACCCTAACCCCTTAGATAGAATTTCTGTTGGCTTAGATAGCATTTGACTTAGACTTATAGCATGTTATGTAGACAGCACTATAATTGTATTGTATATAGTCATAGCACGCCATAGTACATATGTATAGCATAGTAGTGAATATGTATAGTTTATTATGTATAGTGTATGTATAGTTTCATCATATAGATATTCCACTGTTACCTTCTTAGCTTACGCATGTTTCATGATAAATGCTTTTATGTGATGTATTCCCATGCTTTTGTTCTTGCCTAAATGTAAGTCGCTCTGGATTAAGAGCGTCTGCTAAATGCCTAAATTGTAAATTGTAAATTGTTTATACCACCAAATCATACTCTACCTAAAGCAGTCAGGTTGAGAATCCATAGGTGTATGCCTATTTCTCCTTGTTGCATTTAGTGTTGTTTGATCAATGTGTTTTGACTGTATTGAAAACACTATCCTGGATTTTCCAGGATAGTGGCTTCATTAAACACTAGGTGCAGATACAGAAAAACAAAACAGATCTCCAACACACACACAGCACACACGCACGCACGCACGCACACACACAGACACACCCTTTGATATTCAGACAGATCCCTCTGTCAAACACTGGCTCTGTTTCATTTTTAATGCAGTAAAGCCTTTGGCTGGAGTTTTAGCACTGCGACAGTCCTGGTGTGAGTTCTGTCTCTGACAGCCACATGGTCATCCAACCAACACCACCACGTCACAACAAGACAGACTCATGTAATGCATAGCAACTTCATTACAGAATAGAATAGAGGAAAATCAAATGGACCAAAAATTTAAATGGAACTGGAAAGGGCTGTTCAGTGGAGCGCAAATCTCTGCAAGGAAACTAACCAGAATAATAATAAATACCTTACGCTGTCTGATGCAGTAACATCAAACTTTGTCTGTGTCCGGTCGGTGCACGCATGCACACATATAGTTGCGCAGCGTATGTCTGCGTTATTTGTCGGGAAGCAATGCTGGCAAAATACGTAGCTATTTAACTCACTTAGCCGGGCCGAAAATTAAGGCCCGGCCCTACCTGGGCCCTCATCAAACCCTGTACATTCAATACACTGCCCCCGCTGCAACCCTTAGATCTCCATATATGGAGCTGACGTGTTCCGACATTCCATATCTTGATCTGACCTCATCACACCCTGTACACAAGATACGCTCCATATATGGCCAGTGCACGCAACCTCGCCCTTTAGGCGTGTTACAATGTGGGTTTAACTGCAGTGTCTCTCTCCAAGTGCACATCCCTGTGCATCATGGGTGAGCATGTGTGTGTGTTCCTCTCACTCTGTGTGGAAGAGATATAGCCATCTGTATAAACTCGAACAATGCGACCAACACAACTTCACCACTCCACTACAATGTTGGTGTAACCAAGAAAATGCTACCACAACAATGTTGGTGTGACATTGAGCTTTGCGGGGAAAGAAAAAAAAATAGAATAGGGTAGATCTTCATTTGTCCAAAAAGGGAATTATGAAAACGGAAAGAGGACCAGTCCGTTCTCCCTCGATAAATAAGAACGGGGGTGAAATCAGCCCTCAACTGCTGACATACATACTAGGTGTTGGTCCATGCATCCAGCAAGCCCAACCTAGTAGTCACTTTGAGTGGCACCGCACGTAGCCAGTAGCCACAGGTTAACGTATGTCGAACATTACTAACCCTACTAGTACAAACCCTACCCTCAATCTCTGCCATGTATGTCAGACTCCGTCATATCAGTCTTATCCGGCCATGTATGTCAGACTCCGTCATATCAGTCTTACCGGCCATGTATGTCGGACTCCTTCATATCAGTCTTATCCGGCCATGTATGTCGGACTCCTTCATATCAGTCTTATCCGGCCATGTATGTCGGACTCCTACATATCAGTCTTATCCGGCCATGTATGTCGGACTCCTACATATCAGTCTTATCCGGCCATGTATGTCAGGCTCTGACACCTCAGTCTTAATCCGGCCAGGGTCTAAAACTTTACTTTATCGACAAAAAAACGAAGTTGGTTGCGGTTGGCACAGAAATAGTGGCATAAGCAGGATTCGAACCCAGGAGGTATGGATTGAAAGTCTATTGACTAACGAAACATGCTACGAGCTGGCTGCTAGAATGGTTTTCCAGGCTCTAGTAGATTATGACAATGCCCAACTTGTGTAAAAAGAAAGAAATGTAGGGAAGGGGTATGAAAAGCCCCGCCCCATATTTTTGACAGAAGCCGTTGAGGGCAGAGTCCACCCTTCTGCATTAAATAAACACACTGACCAGTGGCCACCAGTGCACTCTCACACACACACACACACACACACATGCGGACACACACACACACAGCCCTACTTTTTACATGCTTGTTGCACTGCACCTGCAGACAGTGCAACCTCACCTTCCCTCATTCCAAGACAAATAGTTGCAGCACGAATACAGGTTATTTGAAAGGTGGGAGGAACTACGAGACAAGCCCGATTTCCACTGCCATGGCCTCACACCACCCCACCCCACACCGCCTACTTTTACCACCGTTTCCCCTGCAATTAGAAGTATGATTATTTTGATTATTGTGGCTCTGTGAGACAGAAATTATTAAAAGGCTATACAAGCAAAAATAACATCTTATCTTCAGAGCATTTTTATTTAAAGAAGAAGAAGTTTAATGTAAAATATATTTATTTGACTTTATTTATCCACACACACACACACACACACACACACAGTCTGTCTGCTATATCTATTTCACTTGTCTCGTCTATTTATTTTTCCTATAGCTACAGTATATACTTTATATTGTTCAATATGCAATATGGTTATAGCAGTGCAGAGAAACCTAGCTGATCTAACCTAAATAAATTAAATAAACAAGGTGTGTACAAGCTTGTATTTTGCTGTGTGAATGTTTTTGCTCTATCGCTAATCTCAGAAGCTCAGTTTACATTCAGACTAAAGTCGCATTTTCACAGACAAAGCAGTTTTGCCTTTTCTGCTTAACATGGGGAACTTTCTTTTCCGCACTACACACTTATACAGTATAGTGTGGCCTACATAGACGGAGATATTGCCACCAAGCCAATCATATGAACTAATACAGCCACTGTGTCACAACTCAAGCTCATACAGGTGCATAGACAAATACTACAACACACTGACACACATACTGACAGAACTGTACTGACTGACATACTGTACTGTGCATACACCAGCACAAACAAACTTACACAGCCACACAAACACACCTTTATACACACCCAAGTCTTTGTAGTAATTTTTCCACGTCATCTATGTGACTTGCATTCATTTAGCATCTGCTAAATTTGTTCATATTTCCAGGGTTATTCCCTAAGAGACAAAACAATGCATGCACCTGGTGCATGCATGTCATGCCAACAAACTCCCTTAATATCACACAGGAAAAGACCAAGGAATAAGGTTTAAAGTCACTGTGCAATACAGTCAGATATGACTTTTCTGTTTGGATGCATGGGCTGTCAACACCAGAAAATAGTTTTTTCCCCCACTCAGTATGCATTCCCGCATAACTTCCGGGTATGATGATGATGTCACGTGCATACCCTCTATATGTAGCCCATACCAATAAACAGGGAATTGTGACATTTTAAAAGTTGTTGTGTTTCAAAACAATTGCCAGCTCTCCTCCCCTAAACTGGTTCACCCTCCCTGGTAGAAGGTTTTTCTTCTTTCTTTTTTTTAGGATATTTTTGGGGCGTTGTCTTTATTGATAGGGTATAGACCGATTCCGTACCGGTTTCATGGTCGCAGCCTACGTATTTCCTGTAGGCGGATCCGCCATAGCTGCGGGGGAGATCAGCACGTCTTTCATTACAGTGAATGTAAAGTGTCTTGTTTTCGTTGGCTCACGTTACGCTAATTGATAACTCTATAACGTTACAAAGATGCCCAAAAAATCGGGACGAACGTGTGCAGTTCATGGCTGCTCCAACAGTAGTGGCAAAATCCAACTCTGGAAAGAAACTGAATGTCAAAAACACAAACCTCTACATCATGAAGATTGTCCATGCCAAAAGCCATACGGTTTGCACAGATTCCCTGGGCGTGCAGAGGACAATGACGTGCGCCAGATGTGGATCAAAAACATCAACATAAAGGACTTTGTTCCCACAAAGAACAGCACGGTAACTTTTGGATACTTTTTGTTAGTTATACCATTAATGCTAGCATGCAGCCCCCATTGAGGAGTGAAATGTTATCTCAACTAGTTCATCATTGTTAGTAAATAAGTCACCTGTGGCTTGACATTATTGTGATTAAATACTAGGCTATTTGGACAAACTATGACAGTCTAATGAACACAAATACTGCAGGACACAGTTGTATGGTAGGGTTCTACACATAAACAAACTTCATGGAAAGTTGGAAACATCTGGGTCTAAATTAGACCCAAGTAGTGAGTCACAACAGTGGCTGAATGTTGACAATCTAGTCTACCCCCTATGAAATGGTGCAAAGCAATGTACGTCCACTCTATGAAATGGCTATGCCACCATTTAGTGGACAGTATTTTCTGAATCAGAATAAATCTTTATCACATCACAAGGTGGGTAAAATTATTAGTTGAGAAGGCGTTTTTGCAGTCAAAATAGAGGCATAAAGTGCATAATATAACTAATTGCATAACATGATACATGAAACCATTTAGTGGACAGTATTTTCTAAATCAGAATAAATCTTTATCACATCACAAGGTGGGTAAAATTATTAGTTGAGAAGGCGTTTTTGCAGTCAAGATAGAGGCATAAAGTGCATAATATAACTAAATTGCATAACATGAAACCATTTAGTGGACAGTATTTTAATGCATTATGAGTTATATCTGGTAGCCTACCAGTATTTACTATTCATCCTAATTATTCTATCTTTAGGTGTGTGGAGTACACTTCCCAGATGGGAGGCCAACAAAAGAACACCCGTATCCAGTTCTGCAACTAGGATATAAACATGTACGTTTGATTCTCCCCTTCAAATTGACAGTTTGATGTGATTGTTTTTGGTTCAACAGATTAGGTTTATTTTGAATAAAACAATAACTTGTAGTGCATCGTTTCTTTTCCTTTCACAGGGGAGAATGACATCTGGTAGAGCCCCCCCTAAGAGAAGAGGCCTTCGGTCATCAAGCAGCAGCAGCACACAAAACGCAACAACATCAACAACAACAGAATTAAACGCAACAACATCAACAACAACAGAATTAAGAGCAGGACCTGAAGACACCAGTGATATCGGAATGGAACATATTGCAGACCACAATTACTTCTGTATCAACTCAAGGGCAAACAGTGCAACACAAACTGATGTCATGCCTCTGAAGCGTGATATTGGAATCCAGTGTCCAGAAATTATTACAGACCACAGCTACTCTACCATAAAGTTAACAAACCGTGCAACACAAACTGATCCTACACCATCATTGTCAGCCTATGACCTAGATGACAAAGATGCAAGGTTTCACACGGGCATAGGTATTGCAAGTTTTTGGCAGCTTTTACATTCCCTCATAGCTTTTCACCCACCTCCAAAGATGACCAGATTAGCAGTCCATGACCAGCTGTTACTCGTTTTAACTAGGCTACGTCTTTGTTTGATGTTCACAGACTTGGCTAAAAGATTTGGAATAAGCAAGACCTCAGCATGTGTGATCTTTTCACTTTGGAGACCAATACTTGCTAGGTTTATGAGGGAAAATGTGATTGCGTGGTTGCCTAGGGATACTCTCAGAAGAATAATGCCATCATGTTTCAGTAAAAATTATCCCAAAGCAACATGCATAATAGACTGTACAGAAATATTTGTCCAAAGGCCAAAACACTTAAGAAAGCGATCCCAAACATTCAGCAACTACAAACATCATAACACTTACAAATTATTATATTGTATTGCCCCCAATGGTTATGTGATGTTCACATCAAAACTATTTGGTGGACGGGCCAGTGACACTTTCATCACAAAGAACAGTGGTCTTCTTGAACTTCTGATTCCTGGTGATCAAATCCTAGCAGACCGTGGGTTCACCATCTCAGATGTGTTGCCTCCAGGGGTGACTCTGGCTCTCCCAGCTTTTACTCGCGGCCTCAAAGAACTTCCTGGGCATGATGTTGTGGCAACACGGCGCCTAGCAAATGTCAGAATCCATGTAGAGCGTGCAATTAGAAGGTTCAAAGGTTTTAAAATGGTCAGTTATGTCATTCAAGGTAGTATAAAACATGTTGATGACATTGTGAGTATTTGTGCTGGGCTATGTAATTTGCAACCCAAGTTAATTCAGACTGAAACTGAGCAACAAGAAACATCTGATATTGAGGAAGAAGAGGAATGTGATGTGGATGAGGATGTAAGCCTAGATGAGCATGACATGACTTGATCCTCTTTACCCCATCGAGGGGCATAGGGCGTCCACCAGAGCTCTCCATCTCAATCTATTCCCCTGAGAAAGAGAAAGATGGAAAAAATTATAAACAATTATTATTAATTCTCAGTTTCCCTCCTCATGCACAATAAGTAAAATGTTTATTAGAATACCTGTATCCCTGTATCCTCTTCAAACCACTTTGTTGTCAAAGGCTCCGATGTTTGGTCATGCCTAGTGGCTACCAGCAAAGGTGCCATTCAATTTTCGTTCCACCCAGTTTTGTGGATTTTCTTTTTTGGGCACTTCAGAGGCTACTGATGATTCAGATTTCCTTTAATTTACTCCAAATAAACTACTCTGGCCCTTTGTTTGTGCAGCAATTGTCTCCCTCTCATGTTTCCCACATATCACATTTATTTTCATTACAAAGTTTACATTTGTGTTGAGCTCATGACATGCTCATGACATGGTGAGTTTTTCATTTGCTTTGTTTTGTGGCTGTGCAGTCAACACGTTATGCAAAAGAGTTCCAGGTATTTTGGATAGACCAGCCATCTCAGGGGATTGCATCCGTCTCAAAAGCTGTTACTTTCATCGAGGTCCCTGGTCTGGCCCCCTGATGTTGTCAACTGCATCAGGCCTCACATTGTCACATTGTCATCTGTGCATGCTGTGCCTGTGTGGCTGGCCGCATCTTTGATTTTGTACAGTATCCCTGCTGAATGACTGCAGCTCTTCCCTTAAGTTGGTTGGCCTAGCAGTCGCAGTTCACATCCACCACTTTGCCATCCCTCCTCTGCAAAGTTACTTCAACATGATGGTACATGATAATGTCCTGTGAGTAACACAGGTCCTTTCAGAACTGTGCTCATCATTTGGTAGCATGTGGAGTATCTTGTCAAAGTCAGGGGCCAGATAACAGTGATTGGCTTGATTGGGCACCCTCTGGGTGCACACCCTGTAGGTGCATAAATTGATTCCCTTGGCGTCTGGCTGGTGTTTGGCTGCTGCTACCATACCAGTCTTTATCTGCTTGGTTTACCAAAACCTAACTCGGTCGGTTGTGACAGCCAGCGACTAACAGAATGAGTACCTGGATTGACGACGTCAGACAGTGGCCTCCAGTTACTGATAAAGGTAATTAATTGATGGCAATCGCCAATCAGTGCTTAAACCACTGTCTTATTATTACACTGTCTAGTAGACTAGACTAGCTTTGACTATTTTCCTACACCATCTCTTTGCCAGAAAGTCACCATGGCATGCATGCGGTTAAGTTAGTATTTATCCCAATGCTGGGGTGGTTAACTTGTGTTTACTGTTTGTTGTTTGTTTGCATAATAAAAATTATGAAATGCAAATCTTAATGATCTAAGACTGTGTATTTCCTAATCATTACAGATAAGTGGTATTAATCCTATTAAAAAAACAAATGTTTTTATTTATTTTTATGATAGGTATTCAAGAATATTTCCTTCACCGACTGGCATGTGATGAACAACCCAATGCCAACTACAGGTCCCTGATAGAGGGTCAAAATTACCTGAGCTCCGGATGGGTTGGCCAGATACTCCACAGGCTACCAGATGAGGAGCACATACTCTTGAAAGGACCTGTTCGCTACTCACAGGACATTAAACAGTACCATCATGTTGAACTGACCTTGCAGAGGAGGGATGGCAAAGTGGTGGATGTGAACTGTGACTGCATGGCCAACCAAGGGAAGAGCTGCAGTCATTCAGCAGGGATACTGTACAAAATCAAAGATGCTGCCAGTCAGGGGTTCACAGGCACAGCAAGCACCGATGAGGCTTGTGTCTGGAACAGTTCCACGTGTGACAATGTGATGCCTGATACAGTCGAGAACATCAGGGGGCCAGACCAGGGACCTCGGAAAAAAATGAAAATAAAGTCAACAGCATTTGAGAAAGATGCAGATGTCATTCAGCACCTCACATCCCCTGAGATGGCTGGTCTATCCAACATACCTGGTACCCTTTTGCATGATCTGTTGACTGCACAGCCACAAACCAAAGAGGTTATTGATAAACTGCCCACATGTCACGAGCAATGTGCTCAACAAAAATGTCAACTTTGCAACTGTATTTTTGAAAGACATGTGTTATGTGGGAAACGTGAGAGGGAGAGAATTCTTGTACAATCCAAGGGCCAGAATAATCAATTTTGGCTAGATCAACGAAAAATAAGAATCACAAGTAGTGAGGCCTCTCAAGTGCCCAAAAAGGTTGACCCACAAAACTGGGTGGAACGAAAATTGAATGGCACCTTTGCCGGAAATACAGCCACTAGGCATGGCCAAACATCCGAGCCTTTGGCAAGAAAGTGGTTTGAGGAGACCACAGGAATAACTGTGGAGTGTACAGGACTTGTTGTACATGAAGAGGAAAACTGGCTTGGTGCCAGCCTTGATGGTATTATAGATGCCGATACCATCATTGAAATTAAATGTCCTACAGCCAAAAAACTTGTGGCACACAATGGCAGTCTGCTAAAAATGATTGACTCTAACAAGTACGATGTGAGGCATAAGGATGGAAAATATATTCTGAGGGAAACGGCATCAGGATTAGGGTACTATTACCAGGTACAAGTGGCGATGCATTGTGCTAAAAAAAAAAATTGTAAATTCATTGTCTGGACTCCAAATGAGCAGATCATTGCAGATGTCCCATACAATGAAGAGTGGATTACAGAGAAAATCAGCCACCTGAAGGACGTGTATTTTCAGCACTTACTTCCAGCAATATCCACAAGGATAGCCCACGGGGTAATGAAAGTGGATGGACTAAAGTAAACTAGCCCTCTTTTGAATTTAATGAGTTTCAGTTGAGAAAATGTTTTCTGTTTTTTCTTTATTGCTCTGTAAAGCACTTTGCGCTGCATTAATGTCATCAAAGAATCCAAAAGATGCTATATTAAGTATATTATTAAGTAAAATAAATATTTTTTTGATCTGCACATGCCTGTATCTCCAACTTCATGCACAGAGGCATAACATTTTCCACATTGGATGCTGTGTCTTCACTTCAGGCCCTGCTGCTGCTTTATGACTGAATGCCTCTTCTCTTGGGGGGGGGGGGGGGGGGCTGCATTCTCCTCTGTGAAAGAAAAATAAACAGTGCTTACCTTTCTTTTTTTAAGTTATTGGTTTTCAAAAGAAACCAAATATTAAATGAAAACAATCACACCAGACAGTAAATTTTAAGGGGGAAATTATATTTTTATCCTAGTTGCAGAACTATGGGTGTTCTTTCAATGGCCTCCCATCTGGGAAGTGTACTCAACACACCTAAAGATAGAACGATGAGGATGAATAGCTGGTACCACATAATAACAGACTCAATAACGCATAAAACATATTTTCCACTAATTTTGGGCAGATTAGTCATATGATGCACTTTATTCCTCTATCTTTTTACAGTAGCCTTCAATGAGTGAATCTTCTCAACTGATAATTAATCACAATTATGCCACGCGGCCCACGCCGCATGTGACTTATTTTGAGGAGCAGCTTAGCCTACTAAAAATTATGTTTTGATGAATTGAACAAGGTGGACCCTGTTGTAAACAAGTGTAAACAGTAATGTTTAATTGGGTCGTCCACTCACAGTTAACAGTCTTTGTATTGAGTTTGTGCTTGAAATATACTGTAATTCTGCAAACTGTTTTCAATCAATCAATCAATCAATCAATCAATCAATCAATGTTATTAGCGTTAGCTTAGCCATTGTTCACATGACGCTACTGCAGTCTGTTTTACGCGATCGTTACATTTAGAGTGAAAACGTGTACATAAACATTCAGATTTCAAATATGAAGTACTCACCACGTGGGGCACGGGTGTTAGAAATGTGCTGGTACGGCGATTAGCATTGCTGCATCCCGCGTTGTTTAATAAAAGGCATTTTATCCGAGCAGTTTTTTTGTCAGGTCGAGGAAGGAGTGTTGCGCTCTGAAACAGTGGGTGTGTTCGATATATTCACGCTGACCGCACTGCCAATACAAACTAATGAGAGAGTGCGCTCCCGGTGAGAAACTGTGTATTTTCCGAACGCACCCCGTTTGAGAAAAATAACGAGGCGCTTGGATAAAAATGCCATTTATTAAACTACGTGGAATGCAGCAGTGCTAATCGCTGTACCAGCACATTTATAACACCCGTGGCACACGTAGTGAGTACTTTATATTTGAAATCTGAATGTTTATGAACACGTTTTCACTGTAAATGTAACGATCGGCGCCACGTGTTTCGCTAGCTGGACAGTGAACAGTTATTAATGACATGTAACATATTTCACCACTCAATGGGGGCTGCATGCTAGTATTATATTAATGGTAGTTAATGGCAACTAACGAAAAGTCTCAAACTTACCATGCTGTTCTTTGTGCCTGGGAAGTGGGAACAAAGTCCTCGCTTTTTGACCCACTTCTGGCGAACATCTGTCCTCTGCACTCGCAGGGAATCTAATGGCTGCCGGCGCTGCGCAGCCTGCGCTCATAGACAATCGTCATGATGAGTCAGGACGTAGAATTTGTCTCCTCCTAAGTGCATGAATTTTGCCACTACTGTTGGAGCAGGCATAAACTACACACGTTCGTCCCGATTTTTCAGGCATCTTTGTAAAGTTGTAGTGTTAGTAATTAGCGTAACGTGAGCCAACGAACACAAGTCACTTTACATTCACTGTAGTGAAAGACGTGCTGATCTCCCCCGCAGCTATGGCGGATCCGCCTACAGGAAATACGTAGGCTGCGACCATGAAACCGGTACAGAATCGGTCTATAGAGTAATTAGACAGGAAAGAGGGAGAGATGGGGGGAAATATATGCGGCAAAGGCCGACGGGCTCGGGACTCGAACATGCCGTCAGGCTGGATTACCAGCCTAGGTGCCTGGACCTCTCAGCCGTGGCCCAGGCCTAGAATGGTCTTTTGAGGGGTGCTAGTGCCTCCTGTGCCCAGCTTTGTGTGTCTGTGTCAGTGTGTATACTCCCCATAGCGATGATTTGATTGGCTGGGGGCTTAAAAAGTGAGGACAGAAATGTGAGGACAGCAAAAGTGATTGGCCGGAATGTGATGATATAATGATGTATGATGATAAGAGCGCCCCTCACTTCACACAAGTGTGATTTTTTACAGAACATAATGCAGTATACACCCAAAAGTCCCCAGAACAGTTACATTTCGCTTCACTCTCAACAAAATTGACAACCCCTGATAAAGAGAATGATTTCTAGCTCAACCTTTAGTGTGATTTACAACTGCTTCTGCCACTTCTACTCTTCTTACTGTACTACAGTGGCGTTTCCAGGAATTACATTTTTGGCAGGCAAGATGTGTTGTTATTATGTCGTCCCCCCGTGCACAATCAGTAGCACTAAAGGTTTTCAAAGAGATATACCTGCTAGACGAGTAGGATACAACGGCTTTCAAATGGGTGATTGAGGGTCGCTCTATACGCGCAACGGCCAAGCTGCTGTCCACTAATAGTTCTCACTCAGGTCTTGCTTTTGTCCTCAGTGTATGGATTTTGGCCAGGCAGACGCCGGTCCTCCCCTTATTGTAGATACGCCTCTGCTACAGTACCACACCTGCTCCAAGTACAAGACGAATGACATACTACCACTATAGTATTACAACTTACAACCCATTGCAAGCTCTTTTCATCAGTCGGTTTACACCCCATATCATTTAGCATAAATGGGTATGAAACTGCATCTGGTAGAAGGAGAGCGCCCCTCAAAAAAACACCCCACAAAAGTTTTAGAACATGACGCATGGTTATGGTGTGATTTGGTTTACGAAATGAGTCGCTGAGCCGCAGACAGCCGTCATCAGCTCACCACGGGCCCTTCCCTCATTACAGAGGCTCACGGCTCGTTTCCAATACATGGGCCGTTTAGGGGCTTTGGGTTGTCAGCCCTACACCACTATACACAGAACCGAACCCCCTGCCTCTGGTTCACCAAGGTACGCCATCACCTGCTGCCAGGAATATTTCCTTTCATGGGGATTTTACCCGCTCCAGTGATGCGCACAGGGAACACTTCCCTGCGGGTTTGCATGCCCACATTTCATGACCAAAGCCGTCTCTTTTTTTTCTTGATGGTGGATCTGCTACTTGGCAAAGCTGTCTGTTCTGTGATGTGCAGAGAGAGCTAGTGCATCTTAAAATGTAGATAGTAAATAGACGGTATATATGCGTAGATTGCGTACACAGTCTACACGTACATATACTAGAGTGACTACTGTTATTGTACCCTATCTATCCAGAACCACAACACATCAGACACACTGTAGATTCATTATCAGCCTTCACTCCCCAAGCCAGAAACACATGTCACTGAACATGTAATATTGCCATTTAGCTCTGGTCCATAGCCTTACTGCTCTTGCTGCAGTTGCATTAAGGCTATGGAACTGATTGGCTTCCTGCCTCGCATGAAATGCAGACCAGCCTCTCCTCTGTAGCGAAAATAAAAAATAATATTTTACCTACTCACCAATACAAAGACGTGTTGTGTAACTAGAAAGCCTACTTTCCTTAGTGGACGCACTTTGAGCCCCCCTCCACACGTATAAATGCACTTTTTGGCCAGAAAGGGATTTTGTTTTCACTGGGAAAAAGAAAAATGTAGTTACTCCACTGCGCCCTCTACCGATATTGCCAAGAGAAAACCCTCATTAGAGAAGATTTTTCCTTCAGGTGAAAAAAAACCCTTTCTGGCCAAAAAGTACATTTACACGTGTGGTGGGGGGTTCAAAGTGCATCCACTAAGGAAAGTAGGCTTTCTAATTACACAACCCATCTTTGTATTGGTGAATAGGTAAAACATTATTTATATTTTCGCTACAGAGGAGAGGCTGGTCTGCATTTATGCGAGCCCTGGAAGTCGACAGTAACATCGCTCTAAATGCGACGGTATTTGAGCTATGGACCAGAGCAAATTGCTATTGGGTCCTAATATGACAAGAATAGAGCAACAACTAGAACAACATTAGTACAGAGCATTCAACACAATATATGAGCTCAATAGAGCAACAGCTTCAATCACATTAGTACACAACATACAGCACAAGCAGCAGAAAAGGGATAAAACAAGGTTCCTACCATGAGGTGTCTTCTATTTGACGTCATCAGTCCAGCAGAGTCTCCAGTCATCTCTCTCTCTCTAGGTTGTCTTCAGACGAGCCCTCCCTCGTCGTTTCTAGTCATCCCGGTTCTCCATACATCTGGCCAGTTCGTTGGTACTTTGCACTCCTGCATCGCTCTTGAGTACATCCACGTCGTGATCGATGCCCGTGTGTTGGTTCCTGCAGTTCTTGATGCCTTTGGCAGTGTCCCACTAGTCTCGCTCAATCCTCAATCCTGCATACATAGCTAGCTCGCTAGTACTTTACACTTTTCTAGTACTGCACATTCTGATGTAGTACGTGCCCACTGCCCAGGTACGTCTGTAGGGAGGGCTAAGGGGTCCAGAATTCACAAGAGAACAGACCGCTGAGGGTGCATTGGAGGCAAGGCTGTCCCCTTGCAACGCCTGACTCTTGTACCTGTGAAGTAGGTTAGGAGGGACAACATAAGCCTTGCAGTTGCATATAAGAAAGAAATAAAGAAAGATATTGCAGACATACATGTTGGTGCATTTGTGCAACATACAATATTTATATGTGCAACATATGTACAAATCTGCCTGCTTTTTGCACCATATGTTGCACATATTATGTGCAACATACCGGTATATTGCAAAAAGCAGACATGTGACAAGTATTGTGCAAGAATGCTTCTTCCAGCTGAGAAACATTGCTAAAATAAAGTCCTCCTTTTCATAATTTGCAGACCTTGAAAAGGTAATTTGTGCTTTCATTTCATCATGCTTCTTAAGACTACTGCTCTCTGTACTCTGGGCTCAGTAAACAGGCTCTACAGTATCTCTATCCCGTCTTCAATCTGGTTCAAATTCAAATTCAGCTTCTAGCATTATATTGTCATAAATGCACAAACAAGTGCAACAACACTCTCATTGAAAATCCGGTAGAGTACGGTTGTAAGGAGATGGACTAAATGTGGAACGCCCTACCAACAGTCATTAAGACATGTGAATCCCTTGACTCCTTCAAAACCGCTCTCAAAGGGCACCTATACGGACGGCTGCAATTCGAAACTGGCCCCCGTAAAATATGAATCCCCCACCCCTTTTCCCCTCACTGTATATGTTTCTTTTCCCTTTTTACTTCCTTTATGATGAATTCCTGCACGTTCTGTTCTTTTACTAGAAGTGTCTATTTGTACGTCTCTAAATGTTTTGATGAATTGAACATGGTGGACCCTCTTGTAAACAAGTGTAATGCTTAATTGGGTCGTCCACTCACAGTTAACAGTCTTTGTAGTTTGTATTGAGTTTGTGCTTGAAATGTACTGTACTTTTGCAAACTGTTAATAAATCAATCAATCAGCTTAGCTGCGTGTCTCCCTGTGACCGGAGGAGTAGACACAGAGTCCCTTTGAAGTCCCTTCTCTCCTCCCTCCCGCTCCCAGTCCCACACACACACACACATAAAGAGAGAGGACCAGGGCTAGAAGTTATAATACTAACCTTGTAACCATAAGCTTTGCTGTTTTCATCTTGAATTAACAAAAATAAAATCCACACTGAGAGGGACAGAAAGTGTAACAGTGGTAGACCAACCGCTAGCTAGTAGCTCCTAATGCTAACGCTGCAAACTTACAGCAGCTGTAAAGTAATTGTGCGCGCGTGTGTGTGTGTGTGTGTGTGTGTGTGTGTGCGCGCGCGTGCGCGTGGGTGGGCGCGTGCATGCATGCTATATGTGTGCAGTGTGTGTGTGTGTGTGTGTGTGTGTGTGTGTGTGTGTGTGTGTGTGTGTGTGTGTGTGTGTGTGTGTGTGTGTGTGTGTGTGTGTGCATGCATGCGAGCCAACTGAATGTTTTCTAAAAAAGGACAACTTGTTTTCCCCATCCTATGATCCTGACCAGCCTATTATTATTATTGCATTTTGGCTATGTGCAATAAACAACTACAAGCCAATGAAGAATGAACCAATCAGTAGCATTGTCAGTACTATTTGTCTTAATTTCTAATTCATATTTATTTAGTTGACAATAATTTAACTGTAGGCCAGTGTTTTGACTGAGACATATAGGCTATTGTCTTGTACGTATTGCTATAAACAAGGCAACAAGGTCACATGGCTTTGGGGAGTTTGGGCAGCAGATCTACAAGCTCTCAACATGTCATGCTGCAATGTGCTGTGGGCTTGTAGATTACCAATTTGGAAATATATTGAAAAAATAAACGGATTATTTTCCCGGAATTTATTTTGTAAATGTTTGAAGCCTGTGCCTGCACTTCATACAGCACTATTTCCATATTCTGCTACAGTACATGTTTGCACTTGAATTAAATTAAAGCTGCATTTGATGGGGGGGGGGGGGGGGGGGGGGAGGGGGGGGGGTTGTTACTGAAACAATGTTGGTGCTTCTTGCACTTCCTTTTTATAAGCAATATATGTTCTCTAATGCATTTAAAGGAATTATTGTGTTAGAATTTATGTTACTGTAAAAATATATATATAATACAATTACTTAAATTCATATCGGTTCATAATATCGGTTATCTGTCTTTTTGATTCTCCACTAATCGTAATATCGGCCAAAAACCATATCGGTCGATCACTACTCCTTTCTACACAAAAGGAGCCCGCATGTCCCTTATGGATGGATGAGCTTCTCACCTTAGAGATGCCAGCCACCCTCTAGAGAAAACCAGTTATGGCCACTTGTATCCGTGATCTCATTCTTTCGATCATGACCCATTTCATGACCATACGTAGGTGAGATTAGGAACGAAGACTGACCTGTAGATTGAGCTTTGTGTTCTGGCTTAGGTCTCTTTTCCTCACAGCGGTGTGATCAAGCAAACGCAATACACCTCCCACTGCTCTGATTTTCTAGCGCTCCATCTTCTCATTATGGGGAACAAAAGCCTGTTCTACATGAGCTCCCTACTTGGGTAAGGACTGGAGTGTGTGTGAATGGGTGAATGTAATGCACAAGCGCCTTGGATAAAGCCGCTAAATGCACCATCTACAATTAAACATGGACAAAACATCCATGACACCAAACATCCTTGCTTCAAATAGTTGGGTAGAATTAATCCAGGCACAAAGGAACCTTGAAAGAGTGGAAAACGGCCACCTTTGATGGTTCACAGAATGCTGTGTTACCGCAAAAGTGAAGCACACACCAACACAGGACTTCCAAAGTTCCATGTTCTGAGCCATGCAACCCCACCCACACTTCCAACAAGACTACCTGCTTTTGTTTGCCAGGGGCAGTTATTCACTGACAGTAACATTGAATCTATTTACTGAAAGTGTTGATCAAATGCTATTTTCTCATCTGTGAATAAATAAGGCTGTGGATAGTGATACTGATACACAAATTATCATCCAACATTTATCTACTATCCTTTATCCAATTATCTTAGGAAGACAACATTAGCCTAATAAGCCATTCCTAGGTTGGATAAACTCAGGAGATAACAAACGCCTATGCTAATCTCTATCGCTCTATACAGTGCATATACAATCAGTTAATATGAATATATAGATGATTGCACACCGTAAACTAAAGGGATTACATTACTCATAATGAGCAATGTGCTTCACTTGTATGCAGTCATTCTGTAAAGACTATAGGGTGTCTAGATTTTCAAATGGCAGATAGCCTTCAACATTATAGGCATGTACAGTATCATGCAGAAGCAGCTTGCAGTGACAGTGACTGTCATGCAGGAATATGATCCTACCCTATATAGATCACTAACAGTAGAACCAGCCAAGAAATCTTGTCTATTTAACCCAAGGGACCCAAGGGACAGAGAGGGGGGATAGAGAAGAGGAGAGAGACAGAGATACCAAGCACTACAGTACAGAACATTCTCCCAATTGGATGAAAGGAATGTCCATTATTTCCAATGCAGTGTCAGCTGTTCATATACATTACCATGGTAAGCGAAATCACTCATTATGTCATCATAATATCACATGACTGATTGGCTGGCTGGCTGGCTGGCTGACTGACTGGGTCTAGACTAGAGTGATGACGTTACAACATTTAAATTGTCAAATTAGCCAAACGCACAGTAGCCTCGGAGACCGCAGGCGTTTTGTTTTCAAGAGAAGAAAAAGCCTAGGCCCCCTGGAAATGTGGCATAACGCTTCTCTCTCTCTCGGCTGATTACTGATGCCCTGCACCCACCCACCCACCCCCTTTCTTCCCCCCCCCCCCCCCCCCCCCCCCCACACACACACACACACACAGAGTTGGTGAACCAATAGGGATCCGGCGTCCGTTTCCAGCGCTAGATTGTTCCGTTCCTCTATGCCAGAAAAGCATAGGTCTCTTAGTTTCAGGCTAAACACACAGCAATTGTCCATCGAGGCTAAGGCATGCCAGTTGGCCTAACAACAAACTAGCCAATCGCAGTGCAGTCATCCATGGGTTGTATTCTATCCAACCAAACTTTTCTTATGTGGGAACCAGAATAATTCACAAAGTCTGCAAGTAAAGATTGCAACCTTTTCAACAATCTTTTCAATCCAAAGTAAAAGAGAATTCGTTCAAAGTAATTCAAACATTTTTTTGTCATCAGAATCCTCTATTAGAAACACCCCCTCATGCCTCGCAATTGCGTATTATTGCCTCTGGCCCTCTGAGAGATATCAGATAGAGGCAGAAAGAGAAAGACAGAGAGGAGAGAGACAGATATACCAAGTACTACAGTACTCGCAGGTACCTCATGAAAGAATTTTTACACTCTATGGAAAACACTCATTTACTCACTCAGGGAAATATAGCAAGACAATGACAAATCACTGGAGCATAGTATCACATCTACAGTACCCTCTGGTCTACTGTTATTTGTATTATGTGCCTGATTAAGTGTTCCCAACGAATGTACCGTACATGTGTGTCTGTGTGCAGATGTGTGTGAGTATCTATAAGTAGGTATAATGTAAAGTGCATGTGTGCGTGTGCATGTTTGATGTGTCAGCGTGGGCTTGTGTCTGTCTACAGTTTGCCTGCGTGCCTACAGTTTTGTGCATGCATGATGTGTGATTCATCCCAAATCCAAGCTTGATCAAAGATGAAATAAGACACATGATGACAGAGAGTAAAGGAGAGTGAGCAGTGTATGCAATCCAGTCCTCCAGTCATACTCATACGCCATTAGAAGCCTCCTCGCTGGGCATAAGTACACAGTCAATTCCAATTTGGTTAGATTTGTACACTCTCAGAGATGGACCTGTAAGGGTCCATCAAGCAATGACGAGGCAGCTGTATGCATCCGTGCGTGCGTGAGTGCGTGCGTGCGTGCGTGCGTGCGTGCGTGCGTGCGATGTGCGTACTATGGTACAGGCAGCTATGGATTGAAGGCTTTGAAGACTCCAGCAAATGAGAGCCTTATTATAGGAGACAGCAGTTCAGAGCGCATTTGTGTTTTTTCCTTAGATAGACAATTTTGAGAGATGAAAGGGGAACAATGACGGAGAAAGCAGTCAAGGCACACTAGGAACATAGTGGGATTATATCCAGGGCAGCTGAGAGATGTTCAACCATCAAGCATATATCTTTGTGAACCTGAGATATCTTTGTGATCCTAAAATGTCAGAATGAAAAGGGGCATTCATTGATTTAAATATCAATAGTTATGACCTCCTTTGTGACACATGATGCTGACGTGTGCCAGAGTTGAAGTTTGAGGAGGGAGGTGTGATGTCTGAGGGGCTGGGGATTCTCTACTTCTCAGAGACAAATGGCTACAAATTTCTGACTCATAGGAAATGCAACCCCACTGGGTATATAATATATTTTCTCTGATTCACGAAATTATGGATTCATGACTTCATCATTATGGAACGTCAGGAATGTGACTCACTAGTGCAACATTCTACCCCTAGCGGCAAGAATTGGTAAGGTAAACCAGCACTACAGTAACCTGACGCTGCCAGATCCAAGAAGCTTGCTACACAAATTTGTTTCACAGCTTATTGGGATCTGGGATCTGGGAAGCAAATTCGATGACGGGGCTGTTCCTTTTTTTCAAGATACTTGGTAGATGATTGGATGGGACCGTCTGTCTATCACCGTGTGGGCGTGCAAACACAACCAATCATATTGACGTGTCTCTATAGCTTCACATCCGGTTTTGCACATATCACGCCCTTAGCTCACCATATTTACTGACAGAAGGTACAAGTTCTTAACCTGACTCCGCCAGATGGGGCAGCAGAGAGTACACAGGGTTCCCCCCTCCTGCTCCCATCTGGGAACTCTCAGGCTTCGTACACACGTAAAGAACAACTGTGCTGTGCTCTGCCTGTGTTTCATGGCCGCCCCAATGCTTTTCCAATGGAAGTCACGTGGTTTGACCAAACACTTGGGGGGTTTGATTGCGCCCCCCCCCCCCCCCCCCATTACACACAACTGTTTGGTCAAACCACGTGACTTCCATTGGAAAAGCATTGATGCGGTCATGAAACATGGACAGCACAGAGCATGTCTGATATGTGTACGAAGCCTCAGGCAGAGTCGATGCACCGGCCACCAAACGGCCTGGCCAATCAGCAGCAGCTAGATCAGCTAGATCAAGGCAGGACTGTGTATGCCTCTGCTGCCCCAGGTTAACAAGTTCTCTTCCTAGCATACTTCTTAGTGGTACACATCTGGCACTGTCTGAGGATTTATATCAGCTATAGTTATACTGTAACACAGTGTAGTTTGGGCAGCAGGCTGGCTTGGCCTGGAGGCAGTGACTTAGAATAGCCAAAAAGATTGATGATTTGATTCCACCATATTTACTGACAGAAGGCCTTTTCTATCAGCTATACTGTAACACAGTGTGGTTTGGGCATCAAGCTGGCCTGGCCTGGAGGCAGTGAGATATAGAATAACCAAAAAGATTGATGACTTGTCCCGAGGCAGTGAGGTGTATTTCAGCTGTGAGCTGGTGGCCAGTAGCTGTAAGCCTAACCCCCTGACCCCCAAACAACTCCAGGGGCACTAGTACAAATAAAAACTGCTAAACTTTAACTAGGTACTGAAGCTTGAAAACTGCTCAGGGGGGCATTGCAGTGCATGTCTCCACTCATTCTATAAGAACTAGCCTATAATTTGTTTTGATGGGCTTGTTTTTGAGGGGCGCTAGCCCCTCCTATACAAAGGTTCAATGGTTGTCTTCAGTCGTCTGAGGTAGGGATTGGGTATGTCATATCCCCGAACGGGTATGGACTAGTTAACAAGATTGCATCCTAAATTTGAGGACGAAATGTGTAGACATTAATTCAGATATTGCGCTATTGGCTGGAAGGTGTGTCATTCTGCACCGTGATTGGCAGAGCATTGTGTAACGGGTGTGCCACAGAGGGGAGAGAGGGGGAGAAGAGCACAGATTCAAGTAGGTTTTTACCAAAGACGAGGCAGGGACAGAGTATTTGCTGTACAAATACTTTGGGTGCTCATATCCCCAAACGGGTATGGACTAGTCTTATATAAATGTCAAGACAGTGAGAATTCATCAAGAACTGAACTTTCTAGTATAAACCCATGAATTACAAGTGTGCAAATGGCTTCCCACATGAAGAAGGAATACAAGATGGAATTCATTTCCCAGCAGATTTCTTGCAGCTCGTGTCAGTGTAACCACACTTGCAATTTCCCAGAATTGCATGCACCTTTCTAGTTTATCCGTCATGCCATAAATCTGTTTGACTATCTGTATTTCAATCCACTGCTTAAGGCCATACACACCCTGGGAGAGTTGCACCATCCAACAATGCTTTGACGGATATTTTGTAGTAAACTACATACATATTGTTGATACCTCATTCATACAGTAGGCCTATACATGTTGATGCTTTTATTTGTGGTGAAAAGCCGCACTTTGAAACAAATTATGCTGCTTTATTGCAACACAATATTCAAATTCTGTGTGGAATAGTGGATGTACTAATTATGACACAAAACAACAATATTTTCAGCAAATTAATCACACGGAAAATGACCTTACTATTTTTGGCATGAGAGTACACACCACCACCGCACGACAAAGTATCAGGCTTAACATGTTTGGGATTATATACTGTGTTCGTGTGCTTTTCTGCCATTAAGTTTCCAAAAAGGGACAGCAGTTCTTGAACTTGTTCTTCAGCTGCAGGGAATGGAGAAGTCTGGCAGTCTCAGCACTTGTTAAAATAATGTAGAAAAGAACACAGTTGTGTTGAGATCTCTTTACACTTTGATAACAAGGTCAAGGCCACCGCTCTCATTATCTGTCCTACCCCTTCACTAGAAAACTATGAGAGAGAGAGAGAGAGAGAGTGTGTGTGTGTGTGTGTGTGTGTGTGTGTGTGTGTGTGTGTGTGTGTGTGTGTGTGTGTGTGTGTGTGTGTGTGTGTGTGTGTGTGTGTGTGTGTGTGTGTGTGTGTGTGTGTGTGTGTGTGTGTGTGTGTGTGTGTGTGTGTGTGTGTGTGTGTGTGTGTGTGTGTGTGTGTGTGTGTGTGTGCGTGCGTGCGTGCGTGCGTGCGTGCGTGCGTGCGTGCGTGCGTGCGTGCGTGCGTGCGTGCGTGCGTGCGTGCGTGCGTGCGTGCCTCATCTTCCTGTCATAACTGAATTAATAATAAATTTGTCTGGGAACCAGTTGTAAATGAGAGGTTTATCTCTCTCTCTCTCTCTCTCTCTCTCTCTCTCTCTCTCTCTCTCTCTATCTCTCTCTGTGTGCTTTGATGTTTTTTGCACCAAAGCGGAGTGAAGAGCAAACTGAAATAAGCGTAGAGGAGCAGCAGGTTCACTGACTGACCGTGGTCCCTCTACGTCTACAGAGAATTTACGGAGCTATCAAAGCTCTTAAACCCCAGTATCCATAATCCAGGGGGAATATTAGCCAAAAATAGCAGATCTACAAGCTCATTGCGACATGTGTAGATCATCTATGTTTGGCTTAGTGTAGATGGGAAAAAGCGGTCCAAGTACAGTTATAACTCAGGTCTGTTTTACTAAGAATAGAACCCATTTAGACCCGTTACGTTGTTATAACTTTGAATCCAGGAGCTACCTCTGTGTCTCATTAGTTGCTATACATGTAGCAACATATTTAAAAAAAAAAAACAGCCAGGTGCTTGAAAAGCGCCTAGTAGAGACCGTAGTGGACACTTTTTCATGATTGGCTGCCTCGTCTCTAGGCTGCCTCTAAGCCAATGGGAGACTCAATCATAAAAGCCTCAGTCTGAATGGCATAAAATCCATACACTGCACGCCGCAACGTGAAGCCGTGCGCTGAGGCAGAGGCTGTGGCACACAAACTGATTATGGGCTACTGTAGATGTTCATAAACGAGAGCTTGCTGCACATGGCAGTTATAGAGCACAGAAGTCCTGACGTTACTGTCAGTAGAGGGCGCCAGTCCACAGGTTCGTGTACTTTTTATTTGCATTGAAATCCCCATTTTAGATCTCTTCATATAAGAACTGTGTTTGAAAAATAAACCGATCATCCAGGCCTTTTCACTCATATGAATATGAAGCATCGACTGAAGGTGGAAATGTACAAATATACCCAAAGAGTAACACAATAAGCGCTCGAAACGAGTCAAACAACCCTGAGACTACATTTCCAGGTAGGCGGGGTGGCTGCAGCTGCCCGTCGCACAACATAAACTGACATGTTAATTAATTAATTTATTCTTTAAATTAATGATATTTAATGTTTCGTGGTTAGTATGAGTCGAGTCACCGCCAGCTGAGCTTACGTCAACAAGGAATCTCAGGAAAGCAATGTGATGACAGCAGGGCGTGATGTATATTAGCAGCAACATTGCTTTCATATGAAGTTTCAAGGCTTTCAAGGCCAAATTAATTCCATTTTCTCCAGAAACTGGCTGTATCAAATATGAATGGACATCATTAACGACGCACAGCCAGACAGAAAGGCCGGGATGATCGGTTTATTTTTCAAACACAGTTCTTATATGAAGCGACCTAAAAAATGGGGATTTCAATGCAAATAAAAAAATACATGAACCTGTATACTGGCGCCCTCTACTGAAAGTGACGTCAGACTTCGGTGTGTGTGTGTGTGTGTGTGTGTGTGTGTGTGTGTGTGTGTGTGTGTGTGTGTGTGTGTGTGTGTGTGTGTGTGTGTGTGTGAGTCATTCTTGTATAAATAAGAATGTAATGTTTTCAGAAAACTTTTAGAAGGCGTTTTTTGAATCAGCCTCAGATATAAATGGGTTAAGTGGAAGTTGAACAGATCAACCAGGCAAATTGGCATTTGAGTCTGGCTGCGTTTGGAAATTGGCAGCCCTATAAGCCCATACATAGACGAGTAGATGTGAACAGAGACAAAGTGACTGAGGGCGACTTTTGCAAATCCTCAGTGGGAATGGAAACACATCCCTCCTCCCTCAATTGTACAAATGCAAAAAAAAAAATAAGATTGCGTTGGTGAATATGGTGGTTCTCGTTTGAAAATCCCATAATTCATATTCAGTGATTTTCATGTTTTTGCTTGGATTAAAGGATTTCACACAGTCATATTATGCTAACAAGACAGATTGGCTGCTTTCTGTTGTGAGCATCATGTATGTATGGATGGATGGATGGATGGATGGAACTGCTGTGAAGATGAATGTATGATGGCTGACTGACTGGCTTATGGATTGATGGATGGATGATGGCTGACTGACTGACTGACTGACTGACTCTGACTGACTGACTGACTGATGGATTGATGGATGGATGATGGCTGACTGACTGACTGACTGACTCTGACTGACTGACTAACTGATGGATTGATGGATGGATGATTGATTAATTAATTCCTTTAATGGTTAGGATAGACTATAATTGAGAAAGCATCAGCATATAGAACAGTAAAATCCTTGGTGTTAATTTATCTATTTGTAACTCTTTAAGTAATGGATTGGAATGGATTGGAAGCTTGTTTTGTGATTTCCACGTTGATGTTTCAAACAAAGGCTATTTATTTCTGCAGCTTGAAGACATACGTTAGTGTGTGTGTGTGTGTGTGTGTGTGTGTGTGTGTGTGTGTGTGTGTGTGTGTGTGTGTGTGTGTGTGTGTGTGTGTGACTGTGTGTGTGTGTGTGTGTGTGTGTGTGTGTGTGTGTGTGTGTGTGTGTGTGTGTGTGTGTGTGTGTGTGTGTGTGTGTGTGTGTGTGTGTGTGTGAGTGTGAGAGAGTGTGATAATGTATACGTATGTCTGTTCTGTTGTTATGTATGTTGTACTGTTTGTAATGTCTCTGAGAGCTTTTATTATCTGCTGTAAAACGAAGTGCCCAGTTTGGGACATATGAATAAACTTGACCTTGAGACAGTATTTGAAGCGTTCCAGTGGGTCTGTCTCTGTCTGTCTTGTTAACTAAAGCCGGTAAAAATAAGAACTGCCTGGCTGTCACTCTCGGGGCAATATAACCCGAAATATAACCTAAATACGGGAAATAAATAAATAAATAACCGATTTTTTTAATAAAATATTTTTTGCAGGGCCCCCATAGCGCGCAAAATGTTGGTGTTTTTCCGTGTTTTTATCATCTTTTTGACCTAAATTTAACAAAATCAATGGCCAATGAAGGGCCCCAGGAGCCCTTTTCAGGGCGTCAAACCTAGTACCTTACGGTCCAATTTCCCTGAAGGGCCCCTGAGAGCCAAGGGCCCCTGGGCCACGGCCCCACTGGCCCAATGGCTAATTTGTCCCTGCACGCACGTGGCCATAGAGGGGCCCATCTAGAATCGCATTTCTGTCAGATCTAGCTGTCAGCTAATGCCACATTGCTGGACCTGCCCTTGACACCCATCACCTTGAATCACTGTTAAAAGGTCTCATGTTGAAGATGCGTTCCCCTGGTATGATATACATCATTCTTCAGCCTATAAAAACACTTGACAAAAGAACTAAACCACACGGGACATGTGATGGAGAAAAGAAGAGATTTAACACAAATGTCACGGCCTAGCCTATAGATCCCTGGGTCTATAGTGTTGCTGAGGGTGTACTCCAGTCATAAACTGTCCCACACACGTGGTCTATAAAGTAACAGCGGCTTACATGTGAAGTGAGGACAACCTTACAGGAAATTGATGATAATTGGGTGGAAAGTCTCTGAAAGTACTGTGGGGAAATTGTTTTTATTCTTAAGACCTGTGCCTATAGCTCTATGAAGCATGAATCAAGCCTAATTCATCTCAATGATTTATCGCTGATATTTATATTATTTACCATTTTGCATACATCAGACTTATCCCACTGACTTAAACACGTTATGGTCCTCAAATTAAAAATTTACTTTGATCAGGCCAGCAGGAGCCGTCCTGCACTATGATCCATCCATGCCTAAAAGGAAGAAAATTATATGCGGATCCGCCAGAGAATTCAGGGGTATGTTAAGATGCATTTAGAGCAGTTTCATCCATTAGGATTAGGGGCCACAGAGATGTTTAAAGGGATATTTTAATAATGATAGTGTATAATTGAGGAAGCAGGAAGCTAATGGATTAAGCGCTAGCATGAATACCAAAGCCACGTTTAAATAATGAATCAAGGTGAAGATTTGAATCCCTCCGCCTCCAATGTAGACCTACAGCACATGCAGACTAATTCATGTTGCCAATTCTTTTCAAATTCTTTATAAATGTACACAGTAAAATTGTTAATCTAATTCAGAGTGTACAAATGTAACCAAATGGACCATTTAATATGCTAAAATAAGACTGTGTGTTGCTTTATCGGTTTCATTCCTTGCATAGCTGAACGGGTGGTGGATGACACTAACTCTCAGGGTTAGGGGTTCTATTCCCCGTATAGAGGGTATGCGCAATTGTGCAATGCGCATGCATAAAGTGGCAAATCGAGTGGCAAAGTGAGTTTAACACTACATGTGTAATGCAATCAGATAGGACTTTTCTATTTGGATGTATGGGCTGTCAAGGCCAAGTCAGGCGTTCCCGCATAGCTTCCGGGTATGATGATGATGTCACGCGCATACCCTTATTCTTTAAAATCAACACGATTTGATCAGCTTCCTATATGTCCGACAGAATCTCTATTCTGCACTGGACCGCTGTTGTAAAAACATTATTTGTATTTGATTCAAATACCGTCATCTGGGGTTAATTATTAAACCAACAGTGTACATTTTGCCTGTTGTCTCTTGCTCCAGGCAGAAAGAGCTCCGAACTACAATAAAGATAGTAGTGCATCTAGAGTTTAATCAAGTGTGCCATCTGCTACATATAACTTTATTGACATAATCCTACCCAACACCAGGGTCAACATTCGGAGTAGGGAGACCGCCACTGCAGATGTGCTAGTTAGATTGTATATTAATGGCTTATTCATTCAAATAAATCAGGGATTGTAGGTTTAATAAGGACTTTATGTAGTGGTACAAGCCGTAGCAAGCGCACTTGAACAGTAGCAGTATTACAATTTACAATTAGTTTTAAAAGTAGTACATTACCATTCTAATGGTACTAAATCAAGTAGAAGTGGTAGTGCTTGGTACTTTGGATATTTTGACAAAAAATAAAACTAAGCAATGATTACAACCATGGAAGAAATAACAAGCAATGCTCACATGGGCAAAATATGCAGCATTATTAACATAATGCAATCAGTGCCTAAGGCCCTGGAAAGACACAGTAGAATGAGGTATAACTCTGTCTATGGAATAGGAACAAAGTGTGCCCTGAGGCATTCAGATCTTTTTTCTGATGACTCAATCTCTGCCAGTAGAAGTTTTGTCGGCCATGTTTCAGGTTAATTTTGCAGGCATAGCTAGCCAATGCTATACAGGAATTGTATTGGTTCCCTTGCTATGACATCATTAAACTGCTTATTGGGGAGGCCAGGTGGCAGCGACCACCAGCACAGAGATCCAGGTCCAATTTCGAGCAGCAGTGCCTCTGGCTTGGACGGGCGCTCCATCAAACACAATTGGCAATGTCTGTGGGCCGCAAGCCGGTAAGGGTTCATGTCCTTGTCACTAACATCCTCTGTTCAGTAGGGAGGGGGTCTGAGGGAGATTAGAAGACATTACGCCTTCCCTGGTGAAACTTCCCTCACCCTGAGGAGTAAAATCTAAGTCAGGTTCACTTTATTCATACTGTACATACAGTAGAGTTTGTCTTGGTGGCAATGACATACAGAATGCTAATGTGAACTAAAAAACACTACTGGCAACGGAAGTAAACATATGGGACAAGGGTCATTAAAGACATGTCCATCTCTCACTGCATACTGTACATACATCTCCGTTCAACTCACCAAGGGTCCACACAGTATACATTTTAGATGGCAAGAAAACACAACCTTGCACAGTACCAACCACAGCCATCGCTGTGCCGGATTACAACCCCTGCCACTGCGGCTGATGAAATCCCAGGCTGTGTCTATGCTTCCCGGCTTGCAACTGTCACTTCAGAGCACGCTGCTCCCGAAGACACCCCACGGGTGGAACCTTGCTCCCATGAAAAAAAGATAAAGAAAACCACGTCACGGAGGATCTGAGCAACTGCTGGTGTTCACCTCTCACTCCCACTGTGACCGTGGAAGCATATATACGAGGAGCAGCAGGAGAGAACGGGAGGTGTGTGAGGAGGTGTAAGAAGTAGCAAAGTGTGCAGAGAGCATGTCAGTGCATGGCCACAGATGGGTTTGGTTCCAGGTGAGGGTATGAGAAGTGTGCTCTCTCTCCCTCTCCTCCTACATAACAGTGCAGAATGTGTTTTCCTCTATCTCTATAGATCCAATGCCATGGATAAATTTTTTTAAGAAAGAAAGAAAGAGAGTGCTAAACCACACAAACTAGAGTATTGTCTGACAAAATCATGTATAGGCTAAGTATAATACGGTAGCTGGGTGTCTAGCAATAGTGTCTACATACTTTCCCACCCCGACTGTAGAATTGATTATTTTATTATTTAACCTTTATTTAACCTTAGTATTAATCATTGCGCCGTTGCGATTAAAAATATTTTTTCTGAGGGAGACCTATAGCCAAGAGAGGCATGCAGCAGCATAATTAAAAACAGTTAGAAACAGAAAACACAAGGAGACTAAATTAACATACAATTAACAGAAGAGGCGGGAGCGCAGGGGAGGTGTGTGAGGAGTTGGAAGGAATGATAAACGTGTGCAGCGAGCATATGGTAGAGGGAGGTCTTCCCATGATGAGCCCCGGGATGGGTTTGGTTCCAGACCATAGACGGAGAGGTGTGATCTCTCTATCTCTCCTCCTGCAGTTTAGTATTAAGTTGTGTTTCCCTCTATACTGTACATCTCTATAGATCGGTGTGCCTCAAAAAGCCACTGTTTGATGTGGAAGAATCTGAGCAACCGTTCACCGCCCGCTCCCACTGTGAACTGCGGAACCGTCGAGGAGCAGCAGGAGAGGTGTGTGAGGAGTCGTAAGGAATGGTAAAAACATGTGTGCAGTGCCAGTGAGCATTCCAAGTTCCCCCGGATGGGTTTTGTAACAGGTTAGGGTCAGAGGTGTGTTCTCTCCTCCTGCAGTGCAGCATGTCACAGACCTGTGTGCCTCTCCATGGATCCATCTCTGTCACCTTCACTCTGCTCACCTATGTACAAGTATGTACGATATAATGTATGTCAGCATGTATTTGTCCCTCTGTCTGTCTATCTAAATCAGTGAGAGTGTTGGCCGTAACCGTATAGTGCACCGATCAGCAATATATAATAGATAAACATGACTCTCTTTCAACTGCCTCTCAGATTTGTCTCCCTCTGATGTCGACAGGAATCCAGCGAGCATGAGAGAGAGAGAGCGAAAGAGTGATGTTTATATATTATGTACTGCTGATGGACGCTGATTTTACAGTCGCTGAACTTGAATTCTATTAGAATTCATTATGGAGCTCAGTGAGTCAGAGGGGGTGGAGTGGTGGGCTGTTCAGAGGAGGATAATGTGAAATTGTCACGTTGTTCTGCCGATTTCCCGCAATATCTTGCTTCATGGAGTTTCATCTAGACTGGGGGACACGTGCTGAGATTTATGGTGATGTAACAGACAACTGATACTTCAGCTAACATAATGGCACAGAGACCCCCATCAGTTCCCAGCTCGCCCCATGTCAGTGGTACATATACATGCAGAAGCCATTTACCAAGGTAAAGAGGGCTGCAATACGTCACGGAGAGGAGCAGCGGCTGTAAATCTCCAGTGCTCCACATGGAACATGGAACTTTCACATGTGGTGTAGTGCTCGCACCACAGCAGCACACTACTGGCCGTGGCCATAATGAAATGTGGCACTTCAGTGCAATAGAATACATTTAGGGATAATTAATTCATCCTTTCTCCACCCCCCTCCCCCTACAAAAGCACCAAATACCTTTGCAGAAGTCTCTGCGAAGGTATTTGTAGTATGAGTATGAGTTGGTTGACTGAAGCATGGGAGGTGGGATGGCGTGTTTTCCCTTATTTTCATATTTTTCATATTCACTCGTGCTGAGACTCTTGGCTGTCACGCCATTGACTCTGTGACAAATGAAAAATATAAGTTTGATGACTGCTCTTTCATTTTCTTCTCCCCCCCCCCCCCCTCAGCTTGTTCTGAAATCACATACTGTATGACCGTCTATCTGGGGACCATGGTACCTGCTTATAATTATGCTTGTCAACCGGTGAACAGTTTCAACAAGCCGATGAAACCATGCACACACAAGTTGACGCGTGAGAGAAAACCTGAAAGTAAAGGGGTTGCGCTATAAGTCATGATTGACACACACATTAAAAATTGCAACTACAAAGACACAATGTCTTACTGCGTGCGCAAACCGTATGCACTATATGCACGCACAGCTGTCAGCAGACATTCACGGACACACGTGCCCACATCACGTCACAGACCTCGTGCTCATACACACAAGGGCACAAATATACAAAGCAATGAAAGCACATATACAGTACATGCAGAACATGCAGGATTAAAGCAAAAATAAAAAAGATGTCTTCATCTAATCTGTGATTAGTGAAACACTAGAGCTGTGTTTCAAAAACAATTAGCACAATGTGTATAATTATGATGGCGCCATACAGTACACCAGTTGAAGAAATTGCACATTTAACCTTTGCTTTTATGAAATATATGAGATCATTAGGATTTTCTGTAAGATTGCATTATTTTGCTGGTTTGATCACTTCAAATACAAACAATACCATTAAATACCTTAAATGAATAACCAAAAATAGGCTATCTACAAGCTTACAACATGTCCCAGAGTGACGTGTTGTATGCTAAGCTTGTAGATAGCCTGTATTGTCGGTGCATACAGTAGTATGCTTCCATATGGAAAACATGCCCCACTTCTATAGAATACAAATGACTGATCGTGGCGACTGAGAACTTTAATCCATGTGCTGTGCATAAACATGCAAAAGCCACAACCATGAAGAGTTTAGAATCCCTAACACACTCTGACAGAAAGTCATCAATTAAACACAGCAGGTGAGGCATGTGGGAGGGCTCACCATCCACAAAATAGTGAAGCTAACACGCAGCTGTCTCCTGCGCTTTGTCCCTTTATTGTTGTAAAAACGTGTATGCCTGATGTGAATTCTTGAAGAGTCGGCTTGGTTTACTGCAAGCTTTGCTGTGTCAAATCCATCTGGACATGGCGTGCTTTTGTGAGTGCCTCTGTACATTTGTGTGTGTGTGCGCGTGTGAGAGAGAGAGATATAAAGGTTTGGGTAGCACCTACGTATGCACCTACATATGCCTGCATGTCAGCTAAGCACACATAGAAGTGTGTGTGTGTGTGTGTGTGTGTGTGTGTGTGTGTGTGTGTGTGTGTGTGTGTGTGTGTGTGTGTGTCATATCCAAGGCCATACATCTCAGACAGTAACATCTGTGAGACGCAGCCTTGTTTACTTGTCTCCAGACCAATGTGCAACAGTCGGCAGCAGCCATCCATAACTAAGTAAGTAGCTAACACCACAATCAGACATGGCCGTGGGATGTGAGTGGTTGTGCATGTGCGTGCGTGCGTGTGTGCGTGCGTGCGTGTATGCATTTATTAGGTCTAATTCTTCATCTCTATCCAGAATAAATCATTCCTCCTCACACCGATGCCAAACGATCGTCCATTCTCATCTTTCTAAAGCAATCTCTTCCCCTCCCCTTCGTCTTACCCTCTACATCTTTCTCTCTTTCATGTCCTGAACTATTCTCGTCCCAATTAGTTTTTTCTTACCTGGCCCTCTTTCTTTCATTCCTTCATCTGTCCTTTCCTTCACAGTCTTCTCATCTTTCCAATGCAATTGCTTTCCCCTCTCACTCTCTTTCCCCATCACTCTCATTTCCGTTCTTTTTTCTTATTCTCCCTTGGCCCCCTTTTTTTTGACTTTCTCTGTCTTTAACTCCCTCCTCTTGCCTTTCTTTCCTTCTCTTCCCTCCATATCCCTCATGCTCCTCCTCGGTGTCTCATTCTCCATCTCTGTCTAATTTCTCTCACCCCCTATGTACCTTGCTCAATCTCTTTGCCACACAGCTTCCATCACTCTCTCTGTCTATATGTTCTCTCTCTCTGTGTCTCTCTGTGTGCAATTCCCTCTGTCTACATGTCCTCCACTCTCGGTGTGTCTATTATGTCTTTCTCTCTCTGAATCTATATGTCCTGCTCTCTCCGCCTATAACTCCTCTGCGCTTTCTCAGCCCATCAGAGGACACGGAACAGCCGGTGTGGGGCGAGATGGGGTGAAATATTGCCGGTATGAATATTCATCTCGTTGGAGGCAGTCGCTGTCCCCCGTCACTGCCTCGCGGGGGCCTCAAGCCCACAGATGCCACCATCTATTTGTCATGGATGAAGCAGACTAACCCAAATACAGAAAACCCCCCAAAAACGTTACTTTATACAGGTCAACCTGGTAGCTGAGCCAGTTAGCACACCGGACAAAACTCAATCACAGGTTTGAATGCTGCTTGCCACCATGTGTCACCCCTCATCCCCATCCCATCTTTCCTGTTATTCTTCACGTTCGTGTGCAGTAAAGCAGGAATGCCCCTGAAAATGTTTGCCCCTGAAAAAAAAATGTATTAAAAAAAAAGGTGTCATATGCCAGGGATGAAAAATAGAGCTATTGCGCGAGCCTCCCTCCGTTTTGGTGTTTAAGCAGGCTTAATAACCTCATAGTTAAATGTTTACGTTGAACCTATAAACCTGCTGCCCATCACAGCTTACATGCGTGACCTGGTGAGCGACAGATATGCAAGTGTAGAGTAAACAGCCAGAGGCACGCTTGTCTTAACGCTGCAGTGACTTGGTAAACACTCTGACAAGATACATGGACGTCAAGCACACAGCTGGGTTGTCTTCAAAGATGACCCCCTCCCCCAGCAGTGAAAATGATAAGAACAGGATATCATCGTTTGACGTTTGCCTAATAAAATGCTAAATGGCACAATTAAAACAAATAATGTTATGTTTTAGCCCTGCTAGTGGCATCTCAAACTACAGGTTTGACTGCCATGGAATTTACTGAGCACATTTTCCCCGGTGGATTAACCCTAATGATTTGAATGACCCCTTGCTACAAGCACTTCCATTGGATTGTATGACACCACCCCCTCAAATTCTGACACTAATTATTTATTTTTCACTTAATTTATAAAAAATGGACAATAAGAAAGAAAAGAAAAAGAGAAAACACAGAGGGCTGCATTTTTCTTTTTTTGTTATCAAATGTTTTTTATTTAAGACAATAAATCACAATAAGACGATGAATAAAGAAAACAAAACACATAAAAACAACACAACAGCAAAAGCAAGGAACACAAAAACAAACAATCCCACCCACCCCTCCCCCCAGGACCAAAGATGCCACAAAATGTCAGTACTCCTACCACTGTGCAATGGGAACAAAAAAAATTATAAAAATAATAATAATAATAATGACTAAATCATGTCCTTAACCAAATCTGCAATACCAGACCAAATCTCAATGTTTTCCTGTTTTGCACCGTGCAGAGGGCTGCATTTTTCATAAACTACAATACACAATAAAAACAATATTTGAAAATGTCATACTGGGGTATCTTTTTTTTTTTTTTTTTAAGATATTTTTTTGCGGCTTACGCCTTTTATTGATTTTTGAAGGGACAGACAGTAGGCTGACAGGAAACGGGAGAGAGATGGGGGGGTGACATGCAGTAAAGGCCGTGTCGGGTCCGGGAGTCGAACCCGCGGCACACTGCGACTGGATTACCAGTCCGGTGCCCAGACCGTTACGCTACGGCCTGGGCCATACTGGGGTATCTTAAAACAAAGAATAGTCTCCATGGTGGAATGGATATCCTGCCAATATTTCAGATTTCTTAAGTCCAGAATATATGAGCGTGGCCTGCCTCTTTTGTCCACTCCACACTGTCTCCAGCATGGCCTGTTCTATTTCCAGTTGCCTTGATTTCATTTCATTAGGTTCTTCCAACAGAATTCCTGCCACAATCTTGGTGGATGTACATTGAGTTTTACACATATTTTCCCATTCCTCTGTAGTGACAATAATCTCCAACTCTTTTTCCCAATTAGTTTTAATGTACTCTGTGGATTTAGTCCTGGCTGAAACCAAAGCCTTGTATACATTAAACACCGCTCTTTTGGACTCATGTTTATAGGTCTGGATAAAGACCTGTATGAGATCATCGTTTGGGTCCACTGACTCAGAAGTTCTCACCTCACTCAAGTGCTGTCGTACTTAAAATAAAGTCCTGTTATCTATATATGCCGGTATACACATATTCTTCAGTAGCTCGAAACACAAAAACAAGTTTGATCATACAGGCCAGGTTTAAAATCTGGATCATAAGCAGGCCACCTCAATACCCTGGTTGTCCTCTCCATTCTGAACTGTCTCACAAATTTGAACCATATACTTAAAGTAACACCAATAATAATTTAAATGTATCCTTGTTTTGATTTAGATCAGGGGTCCTCAGCTAAGAGGTGAAGCAGCTAGGGATCCCTATTGGATTCATGTTAAAGTTGTGTTTTAAGACATTTAACCACTTAAATCTTCAATACTTTGTAAACTTGACCTTTGGCTCAGTACTTGGTCTGTTCTGTTTTCCTGTTCTGTTTTCCCTGTACACCAAACCTCTTTGCCGAAAATAGACGATCTACAAACTCACAGCACGTCTGCGACACGTTGTGAGCTGAGCTTGTATCTGCATTTTCGGCATAACATGAATCCTATCAGGTTCCGCCACCTTGCTGAAATAAACAGCATCTCCCTCTCTCTCACTCTCTCTCATATATATGCAGGGACTACTTTTCAACCAGTCATATTCTTAATATAAGATATACTTGGGGTCTACGACAGGAACGATGCAAGTCGGGAATACTCATAATTTCTGTTTCTTCTTCTATTTAAGGTTTTATCGTGGTTGGCATCCTTATTTGTTGCATTCAAATATTGATGATGGAGAAGGAGAGGGGGGGGGGAGATGGAGAATGAAAACTAACTCACAGAATGATTGGGTTCCTGTCTAATTAATTGAAGATCACTTAAACGGCTGGCAAGCTGAAGAGGTCATTATGCTGAAGAGGGTTGAATAAGGCCCATCAGGGCTTCCCGACGTACTGGCCTGCACCCGTGATGCAGCCATTTCACTAGTGTTTTACGGCCCTCCAATAAAAAGCCACATGGCTGATTCCGCCCTGAATGAGCCTATTGAAGTGCCTGAACATTTCAGGTTTCTGTGCGTGTGTGCGCGCGTCTGTGTGTATGGGCAGCGGTGACTCAGGGGTAGAGTGGCCTGATGGCAACCGCAAGTTTCCCAGTTTGAACCCCGGCTCCTCCAGAATTAGTGTCGAAGTGTCCTTGAGGATACACTGAAGCCCTAAATGCTCCCGATGAGCAGGTTGGTGCCTTACATGGTTTTCTTCACAATGTGGTGTATGAATGTGTGTGTGAATGGGTGAATGTACTGTAATGCAAAATCTATGTAAAGCACAAGGCGCTATATAAATACACCATTTACCATTTATTTAATATGTAATGTTAATTTCCTGTGTCAATTTTTTTGTAATTTCCTATGTAATATATTTAATGTTGTCAATAAAAGAGCAGATCAATGTTTCCCTCAAACTGAACTACAAACTCCAAGAAATAATTGACTTTAACATGAGCCCGGCCATGAGCCCGGCCTGGAGAAGAGAGAGAGAGAGAGAGAGAGAGAGAGAGAGAGAGAGACGAGACAGAGAGAGAGATAAGGATTCAAACCACCCCCTTCCCTTGCCATCCAAGTCAGGTCAAATCACACATTTATAAAATGCTTTTAACAAAACCGGTTTGCCAGAAAGTGCTTTACACAACAACAAAGAACAAATACTGTCAGGTAAAAGCAAAATGAGGCCAGAGCTTGTAACATGTGTTTATACTGTATGTGAACACATGTGTGTGTGTGCGTGTGCATGTGCGTGTGCGTGTGCGTGTGTGTGTGTGTGTGTGTGTGTGTGTGTGTGTGTAATACCGGAAGACTCGACCCGGTGCTTGCCCGTTTTTCCTCCCGGAATTGTCACCAGTGAGGGGGATAACTTTGTAATATGCTATTGGCTGTTTGTATTCTTTTTGGAAAAATATAAAAAGATACTCCTGTGGAAAGGCGATATTATTTTACTTATATTGACCCTATAAACAATTTAGTATTTAGTATATGTAAGGTTTTGCACACTCAAATGGTACCTCGTCAGATAATCCCCACATATCCTACAACAACTTCTGTGAACTTCTGTGTGTGTGTGTGTGTGTGTGTGTGTGTGTGTGTGCGTGCGTGCGTGCGTGCGTGCGTGCGTGCGTGCGTGCGTGCGTGCGTGCGTGCGTGCGTGCGTGCGTGCGTGCGTGTCAGCACCAGAGCAGCTAGCAGGGCAGAGGAAAATACTGAGATGGGAGTAATACTGCAGGCAGGACGGTCGGGGAGGGAAATAAATGGCTGGTATGCTGGGAGTTAATGGCACCATTTCTCCACCTTTCATCAGCTCCAAATCAGTGAATAAAGGCCCAAATTAATCAGAACACAGTGAAGAGTGTATAGTGGTGGGTTAAACTCTTATATAAGAGAAGTCAAATTCACTCACCAACTTTTAGCGAGTGAAGTGAACGGTGCCTTTTATCACGACGATGATACGGAATAAAACGTTTATACAGAATAAATTACTATGGGGGGGCATACACATACACACACAGCAACACGGAGCGCCGTATAGCACCACAAAATTAAGCATACAGCAAAGCAACATTACGGACATACTTCGTAGGCCTGCACGAAAACAGTATTTCCTAATAATTAAAATTTGATTATTTTTCTAACCAGTTTTGATTGCTTGGTGATCACAGACCATAGTTCATAGTTTGCTTTTTATGTGCCGTGAAGGAGCCCCAGTGGAGACATTGCAGTATGAACTAATTATCACTCATTAGTGGCCTCGGTAATTAAAGCAGGCCCTTTTTTCTTTTCTTTTTTACAGCTCCATCTACTCCCTCTCACATAGGAGCGTTTTTCAATTAGGGCTGCCTTGCGGCACTGTCTGCCTGCGCCTCGACGCCTAAGCCACACTGTCACCTGTGTAGCCAAGCATAGCCAAGCAGCAGACAAAGCCTTGTGCTGAGAGAAGGTTCCCAGAGAAAGATCAGTTTTTTTCTCTGCCTGGACGGGTTTTATTCATTCCATATCATGCACCCATCAACGTAACATGACAATAAGACAGCTCTGGGACACATGTCTTTTTTCTTTGTCTTTTCAGAGGGAAGAAACGTAAAATAAAACAAATATAATAAAAAATATAAAATGTCTTCCATATGTTTCTGGGATGCAACAGAACATAGAAAGTACATTTATATATAAAGCAAGCGTATAAATATATATATATATATATATGCAGTCCAACTTAAATTCTGTGTGACATGCGAATATCTCAGATGTTCTAATGACAGTTGGTGATGCAGGTTTACGCACTGTAACTACATAAATTAAAACAATATCTGAATCCTTGGCCTGTGGGCCATTTGTCATCCAAGTCAAGGTGCTAGGCCTACACAGTGGAGGAAACAGGAGGAGAGGAAGAATTTAATCGAATTGAGTAAAGTAAAGCGAATACTGTAAGAAAAGGGGCAAAGAATTGCACTGCTCGGATCCCCATCTACCCCTCCTAATCATTTATTTCTCACTCCAACCCAGTACCAAATCAGTCACCCTAATTAACAGGCTGCAGAGTGGCACCGATCAATACCGTGTGGGGATAATTAACCCCTCGCGTTCTTTATCCTCTCTGCGATTGTTAAATTGAAATTGATTGAGACGGCATTTTGTCTGCTAATTGCAGCCCAGTGCTGGTCGAGGGCGGGTCGGCTAATGGAATGCGCACACAGGTATCACAGGGACTGACGTTGGTCGGGGAAGTGCAGCTCTGTAGTATTGAGAGTACTGTGGTTTGGAGTGACATGTGCGATTGCAAGGATGCATTTATCCACACTGCATTACCATACCATGAAAGAAGACAAATTAGCATAGATGACACCCAGTGAAAGTCAAGGCCTCTAAAAGCACTTTGTAATTCTGTGGAGAGAAATAAATCTATGCAAGGGGTGCGCCAGTGACTGAGTGACAAATGCATCAGTCACATACAATATTTGCATTCAACAGTAGAATTCTGCCTGGAGACCTGTGTTGTATGTCTTGCCTCTATCTCTCCTTGGCTTTCTGTTTCCCTACACTGTCATGTATAATGACAATTGTTGGCGCCACATTGGAACTGAAGCCTAGGGTTCCCGGTTCGATCTCCGGCTACTCCTGGCTTAGTATGAAAATGTCTTTGAATAATAAGGCACTGAACCTCAACTGCTCCTCATAGTAGTTCAGTAGTTGCCCACCGCTCTTGAGTCCTAATAATTATCAGGAAACATCATATAACAAATTACCAAATTAGAAGTTATCTGAGCCAAGGATAGGGCTTATTTTAAAATCTAAAACTTTATTTTTTATTTTTTACAGAGAATCACATTTTCTTGGTGCGGGATTAGAAGTTTGGTCCTATTAAATCCATCTGACCTCTTGACCGCCAAACCTTTATCGCCAAGACAAGATCATAGTTTTGTATTATTGTACAACTGAGCAAATATTATGTAGCTGCCAGAGGTAAGGCTGCGGGGCTGAGCCATAACAGGCAGGCAGAGAGGTAGCCGTCAAACTTTGGGTCCTCACAGTCCAGTACAACATTTATCCACATTTGTTTATTTAACAATGCATATCTCCAACTCATTCAGTAATCCACAGATTTCACTACACTGGCCAAATATCTTTCAACATGGGATTCACATCACCTCCAGTCGGTTCACAGTGCACACAAAATAAACCTGAATTACATTCACACCACTTGGGACTGCACACCAGTAGCACAGTTTTGGAAAGAAGTCATTCAATTTCTATCACGTTCCTGGGCTGCCACATCCCGCTACCTCCGTCAATATGCTTACTATAGGCGAACACAATACGCTACTCCTTGAGGACCTACAAATCGCCAAGAAAACTATCCTCATGAACTGAAAATCAAAGGAAACTAGACAAAGTGCCAATCGGCACAGGTCTCCACCAGGGCAGGTCAGGTTGTGGCCTCATGGTGGCGCTATTACAGGCTGTTGAGGAAGATTTGGGCCGGAGGTTCGTGTTGGAGGGATGCAGGTACAATGTTTTTCCATGTGTGCATACATAAGTTGTATACAGATCGATGCAGTTATAGCTAAAAACAGGACTTGGCCTGTTATAGCGCCACCGTGAGGCTGATTTTGAGGAAAAAATTGTGGCATGTCGTCCTCGGCCTAGTGAAAATGTGTGTGTATAATTTAACGGAAATTGCACACTGTGTTTGTGATTTGTGGCCTTTTTTCGAAATGGACGAATCGTGTGAGCTTTGGAAGCCAATCTTAGCCAATCAGGATGGAAGATGGGAAATGGTGGCGCTCCGTGTTGATCACATGACTACGGAGATAGTGTATACCGATTTGCGTGAAATTTGGATAAAATCTGAAGGAGTAATAATAGAAAATGTGTTTTACATATGTCGGCCTCCTGGTGGCGCTATAAAGAGCAAATGTGACAAATTCCAGGCAAAGGTTTTTCCTTGGCCTCAAGGGAGTTGGCATACAAAGTTATCCACAGATCCGTGCAGTTAGAGGTAAAAACACTTTTCGGCCAGTTATAGCGCCACCTTGAGTCTGAGTTGAAATTGTTCATGTGGCATTTCGTCCTCGGCCTAGTGGGAATGTGGGTGCACAATTTCACGGAAATCACGCGATGTGTTCATGATTTGCAGCATTTTGTTTGAAACTGAGCACTCCTGTGAACTTTGGAAGCCAATCTTAACCAATCAGGATGGAGTGTGAGAAATCTGAAAGACCCGTTTCGTTGAATGGCTCTAGAGAGACTGTGTACCAATTTGCGTGATGTTTGGACAAAATCTGTAGGTGTACTGTGCAAAAAGTTGTTTTGCACAAAGCGGCCTCCTGGTGGCGCTATAACAGGCCGTTCTGGAAAGTTTGGGGCAGAGGTTCATCGTTGGCATCCAGGGAGTGTGTGTGCAAAATGTGGCATCGACCGGGTTAACGGTGGCCGAGATTAGCTGCTCACGGACACACGGACGGACACACGGACGGACACACGGACGGACGGAGTGCAAAACATACTCTCCCCACATGCCTTCGGCCTGGTGGAGACAATAAGAGAAAGTGCTCCTCAGAGGACAGGTCTCCACCGGGTCAGGTAGGTTATTGTGGGCCAGCCACATTTGCCAATCAGGATGGAAAAGGCCAAATCGGACAGATGTTCACATGACATTGTTTAGCAAAACTCGGCCTCCTGGTGGCGTGATAACAGAACAACGTGAAACAGGTGGCATTAATTCCTCGGCCTAGTCGCAATGCGCGTACTAAGTTTCACGGCAATCAGACTCTAGCTGCATTCGTGATTGGATTTCAAATGAGACACACAGAAATCGTTTAGTAAAATTCTGCCCCCTGGTGGCGGATGTGAAACACTTGGGGCAGAGGGTCTGGTCTGCAGAAGCACGCTGTCCCTCCTGGTCTGGCATTCAGGGAGTGTTTTGATTGATTGATTGATTGATTGATTTACAAGAGGGTCCATCATGTTCAATTCATAAAAACATTTAGAGACTTACAAATAGACACTTCTATATAGTCAAAGAACAGAACAGGAATTCATCATAAAGGAAGCAAAAAGGGAAAAGAAACATGAGTGTGTGTGAAGTTTCACATGGATCAGGTGAACAGTGAAGTTTCACATGGATCAGGTGAACAGTGTTTCACATGGATCAGGTGAACAGTGATCAGGTGAACAGTGTTTCACATGGATCAGGTGAACAGTGATCAGGTGAACAGTGCCGGAGATTAGCTGCTCACAGACAGACCGGACGGATGGACAGACACACATGGGCACACGGACAGGGTGCAAAACATAATTTTATTTAATTAAATATCCCCCTGGACATTTATCACAATAGTCACAGTCGAACAACGAACATTCCTCTATTTTCTTCCTATAGTGTTATGCAGTATGAAATTGTATCAATAAAGCGCGCCTGTTTCTTCTTTTATTTTTACTCTTTTTAAAATCAAAGTGTTAAAACTTAAAATATGACCTGGTACCAATGTGACCCACAAAAGCAGAGCCCTGCATTGATGGAAGCCGTTTACAAAGTATATACAGCTACAGTATTATAGGGGAGAAACAGTGCAGCAATTATACAATAATAATTATGTAAGCAGGTCTTTGATCAATGCCTGTATCTTTAAACTGGCCTCACAGGTATAGCACTGTTCATCACCACCACAGGAGATCAAGCTACCAGCTATTATTACATGGATTCCAAAATTGCCAAATATAAAAAATATATATATTTTATTAACAGTCTTCTCCGAAATCTGTAATTTTTTGTCAACCAGCACGTTGACAACAACGCATTGGTGTGTCAGTGTCACACCAAAAGTGGTGACCTATATAATCATGTACATTAGAATCAACACGCGATCCTGCAGAGCGGCTCTGGCTACTGCCTGCCTGCGAGTTAGCATTTCTGGTGGCTATGAACTTGTGCTAGTGGTTTTGGTGTCACATTTAGCTTCATAGGCTACTGTGTGAAAGTGTCATTCCAAAAAATATTTTTTCGCTCAATTCTTAGTTACAATGACATTGAGTTGAGGTGTTTGTGTTTTTAGGTTAACTGTTGCATAATTGCTATTTCACATCACATCTCCCTCCCCTGCCTCTCCCCTGTGGTGGGGCATGAGAAATCAAATAAAAACAACTTTATGGGGGGGGGGGGGGGGAACACTTACAATCAAAAACTGTGGAATGAACTGCTTTTCACATGGGGTTGGAGCAGACCATTGTCTGACCACGCCACGGACTTCTACGCTTACTGCTTCAAGCTTGACAGTGCTGCTGCGGTGAAATGACCGTGCCTCCGGTGTCTGAAGCAGTTAGCATGGAAGCTATAGTAGTTGGTCATGGATTATGGAACGTTTCCCTCCGATTGCACACAACCATGCCGTTATCCACGCGTCCATCCGATAGCTTTTAAATGTCCCATTCACTGAGCAATAGCGAAATAAGCGCCTTCATTCATTGGGGCTTGGGCTTTCTGACGGAGCTGCTGTACTGCTGCTGCTGCGTCGCTCGAGTCGCTCTATGGAGCAGTGTAGAGTAGGCGTGGCGCAGCGAATTCACGACATTGAGGGGTACGAAACATTCACGACATTGAGGGGCAAGAAACCATCCCGGTCACGTGGTTCATGTAACGTGTGTGTCACTGTGAAGGACTGGCCAGTCTGGCCCCAACATGACGATTTTGACGGAGGCTGTTGAGCTTGCGCAACAACAGCGTGTTTCACAAAAGTAATATTTGTACAGTAAATAAGAAAGTTGTGTCGATGCAAAGTAGCCTATACTGATTCTGGGAGCGTGCAGATTTTATTTTGCATGGAGAGATGGGTGCTAATAGTGTGGTTTTATTTTGCATGGAGAGATGGGTGCCAATAGTGTGGTTTTATTTTGCATGGAGAGATGGGTGCTAATAGTGTGGTTTTATTTTGCATGGAGAGATGGGTGCTAATAGTGTGGTTTTATTTTGCATGGAGAGATGGGTGCTAATAGTGTGGTTTTATTTTGCATGGAGAGATGGGTGCTAATAGTGTGGTTTTATTTTGCATGGAGAGATGGTGCTAATAGTGTGGTTTTATTTTGCATGGAGAGATGGTGCTAATAGTGTGGTTTTATTTTGCATGGAGAGATGGTGCTAATAGTGTGGTTTTATTTTGCATGGAGAGATGGTGCTAATAGTGTGGTTTTATTTTGCATGGAGAGATGGGTGCTAATAGTGTGGTTTTATTTTGCATGGAGAGATGGTGCTAATAGTGTGGTTTTATTTTGCATGGAGAGATGGTGCTAATAGTGTGGTTTTATTTTGCATGGAGAGATGGTGCTAATAGTGTGGTTTTATTTTGCATGGAGAGATGGTGCTAATAGTGTGGTTTTATTTTGCATGGAGAGATGGTGCTAATAGTGTGGTTTTATTTTGCATGGAGAGATGGTGCTAATAGTGTGGTTTTATTTTGCATGGAGAGATGGTGCTAATAGTGTGGTTTTATTTTGCATGGAGAGATGGTGCTAATAGTGTGGTTCGGGAGGAGATAGACCACGGATAAACGGCTGTGCTGTCTATTAGGGTAGCAGGATGTTGTTACCTCCCATTGGTACAAAAAAGACAGAAGGATCGAGGCAGGGAAAAGTTTGATATCACATTAGATATGTTACCTCCCATCTGTAATATAGGCTACATGTATCTTCCTAAAAAGAAACCAGTTAGCCTACAGACTCACCTATCACATATGATTATGCAACACACTGCATACTTAGCATTACTATCAGTCCTACAGTACATGGCACAACGCTCCTGAGAGGATGCCTAATTGCCTATTGCCTATCACACATAGGCCTACCACTCGGACAAGAGTTCTAATCAACTGAAATATGCAGTCATTGCGCGGCATAGAACATGACAGCTGTCATCCGATATATTGTGGGCTTTTGCTTGCTAAAGGTAATGGCCAGTTGGAAGCGAGAGAGAGAAGGGCAGGGGGGGCGGACGTGGGAGTTGGACATTTAAGGCTTTCGAAGTGCTTCTAAGTCTGACCTGCCCAAAATGGACACGACTGACTAAGCCAGCCAAGTGGGAGATGACATGACAAGCATGGAGTGCTTTCTGCTGCACACTCGGAGTGCTGTTGCTGACCCACTTACCCGCACCACACCACCCTCCGTTTAATTGTGATTCCCTCTAAAGAACTGTGTATTGCTGCACACACACAAAAAAAGCCTTTAAGGGTATGTAACTATGTACAGCTTGTAGGTTTGGTCGAAAAGACAATGTGAAAGAATTAAGCATTTGCACAGCAGGAGGTACAAGTCTGGTTCTCCATTATACAGCAGGACTGAAAATGTGCAGTTATAGTGGTATTCTAAAGCATTCACATTGAAAGCTTGTACATTTACAATAGGTGAAACCGCTTTTCTTACAGCATGCCTCAGGAAAGATTTAGAATAAATGTATCGTATTCTGTGCAGCGTAATGTGGAGCTGTAATGAACTGAGGCCAAAACTAACTCTGCTCACTTGGAGTCATAACCGTTGATCATTTCAAAACAGCTCACGCTAATTTCTCACTCTGTAGTCGAACACGCCCCCACCATCACCCCTGTCCCTACTCCACATTGTGTGAACTACCATCATCTGAGAAGCAGTTAAAATGGAGGTGAGCAGCAGCATTAGTGCACCAATAAGACTGAACACACACAGTAAAATCCTCAGTGTTCATTTAACTGAATTAGCCTACACTGAGGACTTTACTGTGCGATGAGAAGCACTATTACCAGAGAATCCAATCCAATCCACTTTATTTATAAAGCACATTTAACACAGAGTTGTGTACAGAGTGCTGTACACAAGAAAATACTAAAATACCAGGGGCGAAGCAAACAATACATAAACAGGGCAACACAATGACATAATGCAGTGGAAGCAGCTACTCTTAATCAGCATGTTCAAACGCCAAGGAGTACAGGTGATTTTTCAGGCGTGATTTAAACACGGTCAAGGTTTGACAAGCTCTAACAGGAGGTGGAAGTTCATTCCACAGCGTGGGCCCTACAACGGAAAATTACCTATCCACCCGGGATTTCAGCTTTGATTTAGGGCTCTTAAGAAGTGACTGGATCAGGGCCCTTGTCGATTCTTTGGGAGCTATAAGTTCCGATATGTAGACTGGTGCCAACCCATTTACAGACTTAAAAAACAAACATTCAAATCTTAAACTGGATCCTGTAGCGCACAGGGTCCGGGAGTCGAACCCGCGGCACACTGCGACTGGATTACCAGTCCGGTGCCCAGACCGTTACGCTACGGCCTGGGCCATACTGGGGTATCTTAAAACAAAGAATAGTCTCCATGGTGGAATGGATATCCTGCCAATATTTCAGATTTCTTAAGTCCAGAATATATGAGCGTGGCCTGCCTCTTTTGTCCACTCCACACTGTCTCCAGCATGGCCTGTTCTATTTCCAGTTGCCTTGATTTCATTTCATTAGGTTCTTCCAACAGAATTCCTGCCACAATCTTGGTGGATGTACATTGAGTTTTACACATATTTTCCCATTCCTCTGTAGTGACAATAATCTCCAACTCTTTTTCCCAATTAGTTTTAATGTACTCTGTGGATTTAGTCCTGGCTGAAACCAAAGCCTTGTATACATTAAACACCGCTCTTTTGGACTCATGTTTATAGGTCTGGATAAAGACCTGTATGAGATCATCGTTTGGGTCCACTGACTCAGAAGTTCTCACCTCACTCAAGTGCTGTCGTACTTAAAATAAAGTCCTGTTATCTATATATGCCGGTATACACATATTCTTCAGTAGCTCGAAACACAAAAACAAGTTTGATCATACAGGCCAGGTTTAAAATCTGGATCATAAGCAGGCCACCTCAATACCCTGGTTGTCCTCTCCATTCTGAACTGTCTCACAAATTTGAACCATATACTTAAAGTAACACCAATAATAATTTAAATGTATCCTTGTTTTGATTTAGATCAGGGGTCCTCAGCTAAGAGGTGAAGCAGCTAGGGATCCCTATTGGATTCATGTTAAAGTTGTGTTTTAAGACATTTAACCACTTAAATCTTCAATACTTTGTAAACTTGACCTTTGGCTCAGTACTTGGTCTGTTCTGTTTTCCTGTTCTGTTTTCCCTGTACACCAAACCTCTTTGCCGAAAATAGACGATCTACAAACTCACAGCACGTCTGCGACACGTTGTGAGCTGAGCTTGTATCTGCATTTTCGGCATAACATGAATCCTATCAGGTTCCGCCACCTTGCTGAAATAAACAGCATCTCCCTCTCTCTCACTCTCTCTCATATATATGCAGGGACTACTTTTCAACCAGTCATATTCTTAATATAAGATATACTTGGGGTCTACGACAGGAACGATGCAAGTCGGGAATACTCATAATTTCTGTTTCTTCTTCTATTTAAGGTTTTATCGTGGTTGGCATCCTTATTTGTTGCATTCAAATATTGATGATGGAGAAGGAGAGGGGGGGGGGAGATGGAGAATGAAAACTAACTCACAGAATGATTGGGTTCCTGTCTAATTAATTGAAGATCACTTAAACGGCTGGCAAGCTGAAGAGGTCATTATGCTGAAGAGGGTTGAATAAGGCCCATCAGGGCTTCCCGACGTACTGGCCTGCACCCGTGATGCAGCCATTTCACTAGTGTTTTACGGCCCTCCAATAAAAAGCCACATGGCTGATTCCGCCCTGAATGAGCCTATTGAAGTGCCTGAACATTTCAGGTTTCTGTGCGTGTGTGCGCGCGTCTGTGTGTATGGGCAGCGGTGACTCAGGGGTAGAGTGGCCTGATGGCAACCGCAAGTTTCCCAGTTTGAACCCCGGCTCCTCCAGAATTAGTGTCGAAGTGTCCTTGAGGATACACTGAAGCCCTAAATGCTCCCGATGAGCAGGTTGGTGCCTTACATGGTTTTCTTCACAATGTGGTGTATGAATGTGTGTGTGAATGGGTGAATGTACTGTAATGCAAAATCTATGTAAAGCACAAGGCGCTATATAAATACACCATTTACCATTTATTTAATATGTAATGTTAATTTCCTGTGTCAATTTTTTTGTAATTTCCTATGTAATATATTTAATGTTGTCAATAAAAGAGCAGATCAATGTTTCCCTCAAACTGAACTACAAACTCCAAGAAATAATTGACTTTAACATGAGCCCGGCCATGAGCCCGGCCTGGAGAAGAGAGAGAGAGAGAGAGAGAGAGAGAGAGAGAGAGAGACGAGACAGAGAGAGAGATAAGGATTCAAACCACCCCCTTCCCTTGCCATCCAAGTCAGGTCAAATCACACATTTATAAAATGCTTTTAACAAAACCGGTTTGCCAGAAAGTGCTTTACACAACAACAAAGAACAAATACTGTCAGGTAAAAGCAAAATGAGGCCAGAGCTTGTAACATGTGTTTATACTGTATGTGAACACATGTGTGTGTGTGCGTGTGCATGTGCGTGTGCGTGTGCGTGTGTGTGTGTGTGTGTGTGTGTGTGTGTGTGTAATACCGGAAGACTCGACCCGGTGCTTGCCCGTTTTTCCTCCCGGAATTGTCACCAGTGAGGGGGATAACTTTGTAATATGCTATTGGCTGTTTGTATTCTTTTTGGAAAAATATAAAAAGATACTCCTGTGGAAAGGCGATATTATTTTACTTATATTGACCCTATAAACAATTTAGTATTTAGTATATGTAAGGTTTTGCACACTCAAATGGTACCTCGTCAGATAATCCCCACATATCCTACAACAACTTCTGTGAACTTCTGTGTGTGTGTGTGTGTGTGTGTGTGTGTGTGTGTGCGTGCGTGCGTGCGTGCGTGCGTGCGTGCGTGCGTGCGTGCGTGCGTGCGTGCGTGCGTGCGTGCGTGTCAGCACCAGAGCAGCTAGCAGGGCAGAGGAAAATACTGAGATGGGAGTAATACTGCAGGCAGGACGGTCGGGGAGGGAAATAAATGGCTGGTATGCTGGGAGTTAATGGCACCATTTCTCCACCTTTCATCAGCTCCAAATCAGTGAATAAAGGCCCAAATTAATCAGAACACAGTGAAGAGTGTATAGTGGTGGGTTAAACTCTTATATAAGAGAAGTCAAATTCACTCACCAACTTTTAGCGAGTGAAGTGAACGGTGCCTTTTATCACGACGATGATACGGAATAAAACGTTTATACAGAATAAATTACTATGGGGGGGCATACACATACACACACAGCAACACGGAGCGCCGTATAGCACCACAAAATTAAGCATACAGCAAAGCAACATTACGGACATACTTCGTAGGCCTGCACGAAAACAGTATTTCCTAATAATTAAAATTTGATTATTTTTCTAACCAGTTTTGATTGCTTGGTGATCACAGACCATAGTTCATAGTTTGCTTTTTATGTGCCGTGAAGGAGCCCCAGTGGAGACATTGCAGTATGAACTAATTATCACTCATTAGTGGCCTCGGTAATTAAAGCAGGCCCTTTTTTCTTTTCTTTTTTACAGCTCCATCTACTCCCTCTCACATAGGAGCGTTTTTCAATTAGGGCTGCCTTGCGGCACTGTCTGCCTGCGCCTCGACGCCTAAGCCACACTGTCACCTGTGTAGCCAAGCATAGCCAAGCAGCAGACAAAGCCTTGTGCTGAGAGAAGGTTCCCAGAGAAAGATCAGTTTTTTTCTCTGCCTGGACGGGTTTTATTCATTCCATATCATGCACCCATCAACGTAACATGACAATAAGACAGCTCTGGGACACATGTCTTTTTTCTTTGTCTTTTCAGAGGGAAGAAACGTAAAATAAAACAAATATAATAAAAAATATAAAATGTCTTCCATATGTTTCTGGGATGCAACAGAACATAGAAAGTACATTTATATATAAAGCAAGCGTATAAATATATATATATATATATATGCAGTCCAACTTAAATTCTGTGTGACATGCGAATATCTCAGATGTTCTAATGACAGTTGGTGATGCAGGTTTACGCACTGTAACTACATAAATTAAAACAATATCTGAATCCTTGGCCTGTGGGCCATTTGTCATCCAAGTCAAGGTGCTAGGCCTACACAGTGGAGGAAACAGGAGGAGAGGAAGAATTTAATCGAATTGAGTAAAGTAAAGCGAATACTGTAAGAAAAGGGGCAAAGAATTGCACTGCTCGGATCCCCATCTACCCCTCCTAATCATTTATTTCTCACTCCAACCCAGTACCAAATCAGTCACCCTAATTAACAGGCTGCAGAGTGGCACCGATCAATACCGTGTGGGGATAATTAACCCCTCGCGTTCTTTATCCTCTCTGCGATTGTTAAATTGAAATTGATTGAGACGGCATTTTGTCTGCTAATTGCAGCCCAGTGCTGGTCGAGGGCGGGTCGGCTAATGGAATGCGCACACAGGTATCACAGGGACTGACGTTGGTCGGGGAAGTGCAGCTCTGTAGTATTGAGAGTACTGTGGTTTGGAGTGACATGTGCGATTGCAAGGATGCATTTATCCACACTGCATTACCATACCATGAAAGAAGACAAATTAGCATAGATGACACCCAGTGAAAGTCAAGGCCTCTAAAAGCACTTTGTAATTCTGTGGAGAGAAATAAATCTATGCAAGGGGTGCGCCAGTGACTGAGTGACAAATGCATCAGTCACATACAATATTTGCATTCAACAGTAGAATTCTGCCTGGAGACCTGTGTTGTATGTCTTGCCTCTATCTCTCCTTGGCTTTCTGTTTCCCTACACTGTCATGTATAATGACAATTGTTGGCGCCACATTGGAACTGAAGCCTAGGGTTCCCGGTTCGATCTCCGGCTACTCCTGGCTTAGTATGAAAATGTCTTTGAATAATAAGGCACTGAACCTCAACTGCTCCTCATAGTAGTTCAGTAGTTGCCCACCGCTCTTGAGTCCTAATAATTATCAGGAAACATCATATAACAAATTACCAAATTAGAAGTTATCTGAGCCAAGGATAGGGCTTATTTTAAAATCTAAAACTTTATTTTTTATTTTTTACAGAGAATCACATTTTCTTGGTGCGGGATTAGAAGTTTGGTCCTATTAAATCCATCTGACCTCTTGACCGCCAAACCTTTATCGCCAAGACAAGATCATAGTTTTGTATTATTGTACAACTGAGCAAATATTATGTAGCTGCCAGAGGTAAGGCTGCGGGGCTGAGCCATAACAGGCAGGCAGAGAGGTAGCCGTCAAACTTTGGGTCCTCACAGTCCAGTACAACATTTATCCACATTTGTTTATTTAACAATGCATATCTCCAACTCATTCAGTAATCCACAGATTTCACTACACTGGCCAAATATCTTTCAACATGGGATTCACATCACCTCCAGTCGGTTCACAGTGCACACAAAATAAACCTGAATTACATTCACACCACTTGGGACTGCACACCAGTAGCACAGTTTTGGAAAGAAGTCATTCAATTTCTATCACGTTCCTGGGCTGCCACATCCCGCTACCTCCGTCAATATGCTTACTATAGGCGAACACAATACGCTACTCCTTGAGGACCTACAAATCGCCAAGAAAACTATCCTCATGAACTGAAAATCAAAGGAAACTAGACAAAGTGCCAATCGGCACAGGTCTCCACCAGGGCAGGTCAGGTTGTGGCCTCATGGTGGCGCTATTACAGGCTGTTGAGGAAGATTTGGGCCGGAGGTTCGTGTTGGAGGGATGCAGGTACAATGTTTTTCCATGTGTGCATACATAAGTTGTATACAGATCGATGCAGTTATAGCTAAAAACAGGACTTGGCCTGTTATAGCGCCACCGTGAGGCTGATTTTGAGGAAAAAATTGTGGCATGTCGTCCTCGGCCTAGTGAAAATGTGTGTGTATAATTTAACGGAAATTGCACACTGTGTTTGTGATTTGTGGCCTTTTTTCGAAATGGACGAATCGTGTGAGCTTTGGAAGCCAATCTTAGCCAATCAGGATGGAAGATGGGAAATGGTGGCGCTCCGTGTTGATCACATGACTACGGAGATAGTGTATACCGATTTGCGTGAAATTTGGATAAAATCTGAAGGAGTAATAATAGAAAATGTGTTTTACATATGTCGGCCTCCTGGTGGCGCTATAAAGAGCAAATGTGACAAATTCCAGGCAAAGGTTTTTCCTTGGCCTCAAGGGAGTTGGCATACAAAGTTATCCACAGATCCGTGCAGTTAGAGGTAAAAACACTTTTCGGCCAGTTATAGCGCCACCTTGAGTCTGAGTTGAAATTGTTCATGTGGCATTTCGTCCTCGGCCTAGTGGGAATGTGGGTGCACAATTTCACGGAAATCACGCGATGTGTTCATGATTTGCAGCATTTTGTTTGAAACTGAGCACTCCTGTGAACTTTGGAAGCCAATCTTAACCAATCAGGATGGAGTGTGAGAAATCTGAAAGACCCGTTTCGTTGAATGGCTCTAGAGAGACTGTGTACCAATTTGCGTGATGTTTGGACAAAATCTGTAGGTGTACTGTGCAAAAAGTTGTTTTGCACAAAGCGGCCTCCTGGTGGCGCTATAACAGGCCGTTCTGGAAAGTTTGGGGCAGAGGTTCATCGTTGGCATCCAGGGAGTGTGTGTGCAAAATGTGGCATCGACCGGGTTAACGGTGGCCGAGATTAGCTGCTCACGGACACACGGACGGACACACGGACGGACACACGGACGGACGGAGTGCAAAACATACTCTCCCCACATGCCTTCGGCCTGGTGGAGACAATAAGAGAAAGTGCTCCTCAGAGGACAGGTCTCCACCGGGTCAGGTAGGTTATTGTGGGCCAGCCACATTTGCCAATCAGGATGGAAAAGGCCAAATCGGACAGATGTTCACATGACATTGTTTAGCAAAACTCGGCCTCCTGGTGGCGTGATAACAGAACAACGTGAAACAGGTGGCATTAATTCCTCGGCCTAGTCGCAATGCGCGTACTAAGTTTCACGGCAATCAGACTCTAGCTGCATTCGTGATTGGATTTCAAATGAGACACACAGAAATCGTTTAGTAAAATTCTGCCCCCTGGTGGCGGATGTGAAACACTTGGGGCAGAGGGTCTGGTCTGCAGAAGCACGCTGTCCCTCCTGGTCTGGCATTCAGGGAGTGTTTTGATTGATTGATTGATTGATTGATTTACAAGAGGGTCCATCATGTTCAATTCATAAAAACATTTAGAGACTTACAAATAGACACTTCTATATAGTCAAAGAACAGAACAGGAATTCATCATAAAGGAAGCAAAAAGGGAAAAGAAACATGAGTGTGTGTGAAGTTTCACATGGATCAGGTGAACAGTGAAGTTTCACATGGATCAGGTGAACAGTGTTTCACATGGATCAGGTGAACAGTGATCAGGTGAACAGTGTTTCACATGGATCAGGTGAACAGTGATCAGGTGAACAGTGCCGGAGATTAGCTGCTCACAGACAGACCGGACGGATGGACAGACACACATGGGCACACGGACAGGGTGCAAAACATAATTTTATTTAATTAAATATCCCCCTGGACATTTATCACAATAGTCACAGTCGAACAACGAACATTCCTCTATTTTCTTCCTATAGTGTTATGCAGTATGAAATTGTATCAATAAAGCGCGCCTGTTTCTTCTTTTATTTTTACTCTTTTTAAAATCAAAGTGTTAAAACTTAAAATATGACCTGGTACCAATGTGACCCACAAAAGCAGAGCCCTGCATTGATGGAAGCCGTTTACAAAGTATATACAGCTACAGTATTATAGGGGAGAAACAGTGCAGCAATTATACAATAATAATTATGTAAGCAGGTCTTTGATCAATGCCTGTATCTTTAAACTGGCCTCACAGGTATAGCACTGTTCATCACCACCACAGGAGATCAAGCTACCAGCTATTATTACATGGATTCCAAAATTGCCAAATATAAAAAATATATATATTTTATTAACAGTCTTCTCCGAAATCTGTAATTTTTTGTCAACCAGCACGTTGACAACAACGCATTGGTGTGTCAGTGTCACACCAAAAGTGGTGACCTATATAATCATGTACATTAGAATCAACACGCGATCCTGCAGAGCGGCTCTGGCTACTGCCTGCCTGCGAGTTAGCATTTCTGGTGGCTATGAACTTGTGCTAGTGGTTTTGGTGTCACATTTAGCTTCATAGGCTACTGTGTGAAAGTGTCATTCCAAAAAATATTTTTTCGCTCAATTCTTAGTTACAATGACATTGAGTTGAGGTGTTTGTGTTTTTAGGTTAACTGTTGCATAATTGCTATTTCACATCACATCTCCCTCCCCTGCCTCTCCCCTGTGGTGGGGCATGAGAAATCAAATAAAAACAACTTTATGGGGGGGGGGGGGGGGAACACTTACAATCAAAAACTGTGGAATGAACTGCTTTTCACATGGGGTTGGAGCAGACCATTGTCTGACCACGCCACGGACTTCTACGCTTACTGCTTCAAGCTTGACAGTGCTGCTGCGGTGAAATGACCGTGCCTCCGGTGTCTGAAGCAGTTAGCATGGAAGCTATAGTAGTTGGTCATGGATTATGGAACGTTTCCCTCCGATTGCACACAACCATGCCGTTATCCACGCGTCCATCCGATAGCTTTTAAATGTCCCATTCACTGAGCAATAGCGAAATAAGCGCCTTCATTCATTGGGGCTTGGGCTTTCTGACGGAGCTGCTGTACTGCTGCTGCTGCGTCGCTCGAGTCGCTCTATGGAGCAGTGTAGAGTAGGCGTGGCGCAGCGAATTCACGACATTGAGGGGTACGAAACATTCACGACATTGAGGGGCAAGAAACCATCCCGGTCACGTGGTTCATGTAACGTGTGTGTCACTGTGAAGGACTGGCCAGTCTGGCCCCAACATGACGATTTTGACGGAGGCTGTTGAGCTTGCGCAACAACAGCGTGTTTCACAAAAGTAATATTTGTACAGTAAATAAGAAAGTTGTGTCGATGCAAAGTAGCCTATACTGATTCTGGGAGCGTGCAGATTTTATTTTGCATGGAGAGATGGGTGCTAATAGTGTGGTTTTATTTTGCATGGAGAGATGGGTGCCAATAGTGTGGTTTTATTTTGCATGGAGAGATGGGTGCTAATAGTGTGGTTTTATTTTGCATGGAGAGATGGGTGCTAATAGTGTGGTTTTATTTTGCATGGAGAGATGGGTGCTAATAGTGTGGTTTTATTTTGCATGGAGAGATGGGTGCTAATAGTGTGGTTTTATTTTGCATGGAGAGATGGTGCTAATAGTGTGGTTTTATTTTGCATGGAGAGATGGTGCTAATAGTGTGGTTTTATTTTGCATGGAGAGATGGTGCTAATAGTGTGGTTTTATTTTGCATGGAGAGATGGTGCTAATAGTGTGGTTTTATTTTGCATGGAGAGATGGGTGCTAATAGTGTGGTTTTATTTTGCATGGAGAGATGGTGCTAATAGTGTGGTTTTATTTTGCATGGAGAGATGGTGCTAATAGTGTGGTTTTATTTTGCATGGAGAGATGGTGCTAATAGTGTGGTTTTATTTTGCATGGAGAGATGGTGCTAATAGTGTGGTTTTATTTTGCATGGAGAGATGGTGCTAATAGTGTGGTTTTATTTTGCATGGAGAGATGGTGCTAATAGTGTGGTTTTATTTTGCATGGAGAGATGGTGCTAATAGTGTGGTTTTATTTTGCATGGAGAGATGGTGCTAATAGTGTGGTTCGGGAGGAGATAGACCACGGATAAACGGCTGTGCTGTCTATTAGGGTAGCAGGATGTTGTTACCTCCCATTGGTACAAAAAAGACAGAAGGATCGAGGCAGGGAAAAGTTTGATATCACATTAGATATGTTACCTCCCATCTGTAATATAGGCTACATGTATCTTCCTAAAAAGAAACCAGTTAGCCTACAGACTCACCTATCACATATGATTATGCAACACACTGCATACTTAGCATTACTATCAGTCCTACAGTACATGGCACAACGCTCCTGAGAGGATGCCTAATTGCCTATTGCCTATCACACATAGGCCTACCACTCGGACAAGAGTTCTAATCAACTGAAATATGCAGTCATTGCGCGGCATAGAACATGACAGCTGTCATCCGATATATTGTGGGCTTTTGCTTGCTAAAGGTAATGGCCAGTTGGAAGCGAGAGAGAGAAGGGCAGGGGGGGCGGACGTGGGAGTTGGACATTTAAGGCTTTCGAAGTGCTTCTAAGTCTGACCTGCCCAAAATGGACACGACTGACTAAGCCAGCCAAGTGGGAGATGACATGACAAGCATGGAGTGCTTTCTGCTGCACACTCGGAGTGCTGTTGCTGACCCACTTACCCGCACCACACCACCCTCCGTTTAATTGTGATTCCCTCTAAAGAACTGTGTATTGCTGCACACACACAAAAAAAGCCTTTAAGGGTATGTAACTATGTACAGCTTGTAGGTTTGGTCGAAAAGACAATGTGAAAGAATTAAGCATTTGCACAGCAGGAGGTACAAGTCTGGTTCTCCATTATACAGCAGGACTGAAAATGTGCAGTTATAGTGGTATTCTAAAGCATTCACATTGAAAGCTTGTACATTTACAATAGGTGAAACCGCTTTTCTTACAGCATGCCTCAGGAAAGATTTAGAATAAATGTATCGTATTCTGTGCAGCGTAATGTGGAGCTGTAATGAACTGAGGCCAAAACTAACTCTGCTCACTTGGAGTCATAACCGTTGATCATTTCAAAACAGCTCACGCTAATTTCTCACTCTGTAGTCGAACACGCCCCCACCATCACCCCTGTCCCTACTCCACATTGTGTGAACTACCATCATCTGAGAAGCAGTTAAAATGGAGGTGAGCAGCAGCATTAGTGCACCAATAAGACTGAACACACACAGTAAAATCCTCAGTGTTCATTTAACTGAATTAGCCTACACTGAGGACTTTACTGTGCGATGAGAAGCACTATTACCAGAGAATCCAATCCAATCCACTTTATTTATAAAGCACATTTAACACAGAGTTGTGTACAGAGTGCTGTACACAAGAAAATACTAAAATACCAGGGGCGAAGCAAACAATACATAAACAGGGCAACACAATGACATAATGCAGTGGAAGCAGCTACTCTTAATCAGCATGTTCAAACGCCAAGGAGTACAGGTGATTTTTCAGGCGTGATTTAAACACGGTCAAGGTTTGACAAGCTCTAACAGGAGGTGGAAGTTCATTCCACAGCGTGGGCCCTACAACGGAAAATTACCTATCCACCCGGGATTTCAGCTTTGATTTAGGGCTCTTAAGAAGTGACTGGATCAGGGCCCTTGTCGATTCTTTGGGAGCTATAAGTTCCGATATGTAGACTGGTGCCAACCCATTTACAGACTTAAAAAACAAACATTCAAATCTTAAACTGGATCCTGTAGCGCACAGGGAGCCAGTGTAGGGAGGCGAGAATCGGGGAGATGTGGTCATACTTCCGTGCCCCTATTAGGAGGCGAGCGGCCGCGTTTTGGACTAACTGTAGTCGTGACAGACGGGATTGGGTAACACCAACATAAAGTGCATTACAGTAGTCAAGGTGGGTTGAGATAAAAGCATGTATAAGACGTTCAAAATCATAAAAGGTTACAGCAGACTTGACTTTCAGTAAAAGCCTCAACTGATAAAAACTGGATTTAACAACAGAATTGATCCGTTTGTCAAACTTAAAATCACTCTCCAATTTGACACCAAGGTTTGTGACCACCGGTTTTAAAAACGGTTGCAAAGGGACCAAATCCAGAGTGCTGAACACCATGAACTCTGTTTTACTTTCATTAAAGTTTAGAAAGATCAGGGCCATCCATGCTTTGTGTGTTCAGGGAGGTGGTGGGATCTTTTTTATTCAGGGACAAGTAGATATGCGAGTCATCTACATAAAAGTGATAGGGAATGCCATGCTTTTTAAAAATCAAACACAGTAGGAGGAGTTACAGGGAAAAAAGGATGGGGCCACGGGACTCAATGGAGAGGGGCAGAGGATGATGTGGAGACACCCAGGGCTACAGAAAATGAAGAAGAAAGCTGATGGGTGAAATCCTGCGACTGAACAAACCCCCTAATTGTTCAAGAACTGCCATCATCTGGAAGTATTTGAAGGTAGTAGTAGTAGTACTTTGAGGTACACAGGAAGAGTGAGTGGACACAGGAAGAGCGCCATTTTCTACACAAGATTACTGTCGGAATCACATGAGCAAAATGCCTCCCGGACCTCCTGGTAATCTACAGCACAGAGTGCCACATGCACCGTCGAGTTGACGAAGGCAGGATCACTTGGTTTTCACACCAGCAAGTGAGAGCCTCTCTCCTCCTCCACTGGGTTCAAAGAGAGAAACCATCACATTGACATCCTGTTATCCGGGTAACCCTCACCGATTGGGGATCTTGTACAAATGAATAATACATCTTGTTCGTTTAGTGTGAAAGCCAGGTGGTAATGAGATACTCCGGATGTGCCTTTCCTGTTTCCTGTTGCCTGTCCCTGTTATTGGAGGGTCGGAGAAGAGTTGTTTAATAATATAAACTATGCTGATATGATTCATATGAATGATTCACAACTTATGGACCGTTTATTTGAAAAAGATCTATTTAAATTGGCAAACTATCTAGAGAATCAGACCCGTCTGAAGTGAGTGGTACTGTACTGTACTGTACTGTACTGGCCCTCCTCTCTGGCCTGTGTGTGTCTGTGTGTTAGGTTGTGCAACAGTGACACTTGGTGTTGAACAAACGCTATAACACTATTTTCATGCTACAGGACAGACCCAGGGACTGTCTATAGGCGTGGTTGCACCACTCAAAAAAAGACTGGGACCTGAGGAAAAAACCCATATACAGCCAATAAGGAATATTTGTTGTATTTGAATTTATGTTGTAGCCCTCATTCATTCATTGCTATAAAATGCCTTGATTTTATTCATAAAGCTATATTCTGGATGACTTGTTTTTCCTATGTGGGCAAGGCTATCATTGCTAATGGGTACAAATCTACAACAGCAAGAGCTTAATTAAGAAATAATTGACTCATATTTCCAATTATTTGAGTCGTTTGAAGTGGTGAGATGTCAGTGGTGATTGACAGACCTCAGTGCACCAAAAATTTAAACTTTAAACTCACAATACAAGGCCTGGACATGGAAATCTAATATTATTTGTGATACTAAATGAGAACACCTCTTCAGACAAGGGGGTGCGTGTGTCCGTGCGTGTGTGGTGGTGTGGGGGGCTTTTAAGAGTAGTCAGTGCGTGCGTGCGTGCGTGCGTGCATGCGTTGTGGTGCGGGGGGCTTTTAAGAGTAGTTAGTGTGTGAGTGCGTGCGTTGTGGTGCGGGGGGCTTTTAAAAGTAGTCCAGGTAATACATTCCGACACAAGAACCGGCACAAGGAAGAGGAAATTATCATTATTACATTCAGCCCATTAATTCAACCTTAATGGGTCAACACCCACATACTACGAACAAATGCATAATCGCAGCCCTCCTACGCATGAGCCATAACAAGGGCTAAGGCTCAAATATACACATCACACAGATCTGTTTTGACACAAAATATGAGTGGCGTTTATGCTGCTATTGGCTTAAACAGGGGATGTATCACCCAGAACTCTGATTCCAATGGTAATTCCATCTAGCAGCCATCCTTGCAAGAGGAATATTTGATATTCAAGGGCAGCGTGCGTGTAACAGAATAGAAATTATGCCTAATGTATATGAATGGAAAGCCATGGCGCAGTGCATGGGTATTTCACACTGCTCGCCCCAACAGAGGGAGGGAAAGTGAATAAGTCGTCAAGTCACAATTGAAATTCATATTGTATCCCCGGCTGGAGACGATGCCCCACTCTCTCTGTGGTGTGTTCACTCCCTCTGTGGTGTGTTCACTCCCTCTGTGGTGTGTTCACTCTCTCTGTGGTGTGTTCACTCCCTCTGTGGTGTGTTCACTCCCTCTGTGGTGTGTTCACTCTCTCGCAGCGAGCAACACAATAGTAGGAGAGACAACTAATGAACTAGGAGCAACGGTATGAAAAAAGGGGAAACTTCACAGTCCAGTACAGGAGCTGGTGTGTTATGTCCAAACAAAAACAAATTCATGGAGAGATTTTCTTTCTTTCTGAACCTTGGAATAACAGAGCACAGGTACTGGAGGGAGGGAAGGACGGACAGAGAGAGAGAAAGCTGTCAAGATACAGACAGTGAATGAGATGGCTTGTGACAATGTCACCTTTGGTCCAGTCAGCCCACTCAGAAAGATAAAAAAAATGTGAATGCATGCGCCTTGTCCACAATGTGTATGTATATATACAAACACTCTCTTGTGCACAAGGCGAACTAGTTTCTGAACTGGTTTGACAGTAATGTGGGGAGAGCTCCATACTAGTCTTGTGTAGCCAGACATTAGACAACTATCCCACAATCTCCGAATGCTATATAGTCTGAAACTACACCTCCCGAAATCCGAGCAAGGAAGCTGCCATTTCGGTTCACGAAAATATATTTATTTTGTAGGCCTCATACAAACATATCAAACATATGTTCTGTGTTTTGTCTGTGTTTAATGCTTTTCCAAAGGGAGTCACATGGTTTAATAATAATAATATCTCAAACTTATATAGCACTTTTCTGAGTACCCAAAGACGCTTTACATGGGGGGGCATAAACAACTTTATTAGAAAAAAGAAAAAAACACTAAAACTGTGAGCTTGGTGCGAAAGTGGTTTGGACTCAATTCACACAGTACCCATAACATTATATTTCATTCACAGTTAAAAAGACAGTGAAAAGGGTTAGCTTGGGACGGCAATATTGAAGAGGTGGGTCTTGAGGGCAGTTTTGAAGGTTTAGGGTGGGGGCATCTCTGAGTGCCTTAGGGAGGGCATTCCACTGGGGGCAGCAAAGGCAAAAGCTCTGTCACCCCATGTTTGACCAAACATTTGTTTAATGGGCAGAACACAGCCATCAAACAAATGTTTGGTCAAACCATGTGACTTCTGCACTCAATGGCCAGTGCGACCTTACGCCTTCTTAGGTCTAAGAACAGGGAGGATCGAGCCAGCTCCCTAACATCCTTGTCGTTATTCAGCATTCAGGGGAAATCCGCATGCTGGTGTAGATCCACTCTACGCTTGGCAGCCCCAACCCTCCTTCCCACTGTGAATGAAATATAATGTCACGGGTACTGTGTGAATTGAGTCCAAAAGACCAAAACCACCAAGCTCACAGTTTTGTTGTTCATCTCACATAGTATTCTGTTGGATGTGGACATTGGAAAACAGGTGTTGGGACTTTGGAGAGTGCCACCTGTCCTACAGCTTCCAGATTCATGGTCAGAGGCAGTGGCATCTGTCAATCAGGTCCAACCTAGCTGTATATTCAGACAGGATGTTGTCAACCTGCTCTTTCCATTCACCCGCAATGTTACATTTATGTCGCAGTCATTTTTACTTCCATAGTGTGAAGGGAGTAGGCTACACACATATGGGTCTGTTTTCGAATGATACCACTGGTTCCTTCCACTTCCACACACACACACACACACACACACACACACACACACACACACACAGGGTCTTGCCTGTGTCATTACACATGCATAGCATAAACGCTATGTTTGTGGTCTGATAGAGAGAGCTGGAGATGTTACAACTGTTTCTATCTCATTGGCCCAGTAGGCACCATAGTGGCCAAAATATGGGGAAAGAAAATATATATGAATGTAAACTACTATTTTTGAGAAAAGTGAATAAAGAGGCCAGACCAATGACCAATATTTGTGCCAAGTTTGGAGGCAATTGGACCACTACTGGGACCAGCTTTTCTATTTATAGTATTTTGTGTCCTGGTAGAGCTCTCGCCATTGGACCACAATGTCATTGTTTTGAGCCCCGGCACCATCAACTCGTCATCATAATGAGTAGCACGGCTTGTGATTTTCCATGGTTTTCCATCTGCCAGGGGTCTACTCTAGCGCATTGTAACGAGGATAGACACACTTTCGGCTGATACAGACAATCCGCCTCTCTGACCTACTTAATTACTTATAGTAGGATGTTAGTTCTGTTAGATGTTAGTAAGGAGATAGTCTCGCGTTGCCAGACTGTTGAGTCGCGCAATTTTCAAATGCTTCCGTCATACAGTCTGGAGAACGGAAGCTCTGATATGAGCAAGCGATAAAGCAGAAGTGAAGCCTCCTCCCCTATGTTTAATCTTTACAGTCGCGTATATTTATCCTAATATAAATGGAAATCATCTAAGCATAGCCTATATAGCTTGCTGCTTAGCAGAAATGGAATAAAAAAAATTCAATGTAAAGATATTTACTTGCGCAAGCAGAGCGCGCAAGTAATAATTTCGCCCGGTCTTCGTTCACCGTGACAGCCAACCCGCCATTTGATGTGTATGCAAAAAAACAGCAAATCTGTGCCTGGTTTGCTGGGACCAGATCACATAAATGACCATATGTCTTACGTCATCATTTAGAGCTAGTCATACGTATACTATATACATAATCAGTAAAATAAAATAGCAAATTGTGCCTGATCTGCTGGGACCAGAGTACGTGGTGTGTATATGTATGACTAGCTCTCAATGATGACGTAAGAAATATGGTCATTTATGTAATCTGGTCCCAGCAAACCAGGCACAAATCTGCTGTTTTATTTGCATACGCATCAAGTGGCGGGTTGGCTGGCACGGTTTTTGGCGCAAAGTAACCACAGTATACCGCTAATCAACTTACAACTACATACTCTATATAGTATATTATGTATATGTATATGTATGTCTTACGTCATCATTTAGAGCTAGTCATACATATACTATATACATAATCAGTAAAATAAAATAGCAAATTGTGCCTGATTTGCTGGGACCAGAGTACATGGTGTGTATATGTATGACTAGCTCTCAATGATGACGTAAGAAATATGGTCATTTATGTAATCTGGTCCCAGCAAACCAGGCACAAATCTGCTGTTTTATTTGCATACGCATCAAGTGGCGGGTTGGCTGGTAATAATAATAAGTAATAATTTTGATCCCTTTTTAGTTTTTCAAAGAAAAATAAATCATGATCTAGAATATATCTACATCGATAAAACTGTATTTCTTTTATAGATAGAAACTTGAACCATACTTAATAATATCTAGGTGTTTATATGCATAAAGTAGGTAGGTAATAATAATAATAATAAACTTTATTTGTATAGCACCTTTCATACATAAATGCAGCTCAAAGTGCTTCACAGGGCAGGACACAAAAATATAATACAATAAAACACAAGTAGTTAAAATGATAGAACAATGGCAAAGAACAAAATTTTATATAAGAACATAAAATAAATAAAAACAAATAAAAACACCACATGCAGCAATCAGTCAGGGCAGGAACGTGCATAGTAAAACTCAACTAAAAGCAAGAGTGAAGAGGTGAGTCTTGAGTTGAGATTTAAAAATGTCTACAGAGGGTGCGTGTCTGAGCTCGAATGGAAGTTTATTCCAGGCTGTTGGGCCGTAGAAGCAAAAAGCTGCCTCACCATATTTTTTTGTGCACATTCTTTTAGGCACTTCAAGTAGGCCAGCATTGGAGGACCTGAGGGGGCGGTTAGGGACATATCCAGGTAGGCAGTCACGGAGGTACGGAGGTGCGAGACCATTGAGAGCTTTATAGACAAGTAAAATAATTTTAAAATCAATCCTAAAAACAACCGGAAGCCAGTGCAGTGATGCCAAAACTGGAGTAATATGTTCTCTCATCTTAGTTCTAGTTAAAACTCTAGCTGCTGCATTTTGGACAAGTTGTAATCTGTCAGTCGTTTTCTTAGGCAGTCCTGAAAAGAGTGCATTGCAGTAGTCAAGCCGAGAAAAAACAAAGGCGTGGATTAGCGTTTTTGCATCGTCCAAGGACAAATAGGCTCTGATTCGTGCAATATTTCTAAGGTGAAAAAAGGCAATCTTGGTAACATGATTAATGTGTGAATTAAAATTCAGTTCAGAATCAATAATAACCCCCAGGTTCTTTACTGTACTGTTACTTTCTACAGTCAGGTTGCCAAGTCTGCTTATTATTGATTCTTTCTGCTCGCTAGAACCGATTATGAGAACCTCTGTCTTATCCTCATTCAGCTTGAGAAAGTTCTCACTCATCCAACATTTGATGCCAGACAGACAGGTCAACAGCGGGTCTAAAGCACAGGGATCATCTGGGGCCACAGAAAGATATAGTTGGGTATCATCAGCATAGAAATGAAAATTGACTCCGTGATTGGTAATGAGTTCGCCCAATGGCAGAATGTACAAGGAGAACAGCAGAGGACCAAGAATCGAGCCCTGTGGAACACCAGAACTGATGTCGTGTTTGTCTGAGTCAAACTCGGCTAGATTGACAAAGTAACTTCTGTTTGATAGGTAGGAGGAGAACCAGGACAGGGCCGTACCAGACAGGCCTATCCAGTGCTCCAGACGCTGTATTAAAATTGAATGATCAATCGTGTCAAATGCAGCCGTTAAATCTAGAAGTAAGAGAACGGATACATGTTTCTTGTCAGCAGACACCCTAAGATCATTCATTACTTTTACAAGTGCTGTTTCTGTGCTGTGATTTTTCCTAAAGCCAGATTGGAATTTGTTGTGCACGTTATTGTTCTGTAGAAATACATCCAATTGATGAGAGATGCATTTTTCTAAAACCTTGCCCAGAAAGGGTAGATTTGAAATGGGTCGATAGTTACCCAAAACAGAGGAATCAAGATTGTGTTTCTTGAGTAGGGGCCTAACTACGGCAGTCTTCAGCGAGTCTGGGAAGACGCCTGATTGTAGAGAGCTGTTTACAATTTTTAGGATATCTCCAATCACACTGTCTAAGACCTCTTTGAGAAAGGTGGTGGGAATTGTATCCAATGAACAGGAGGAAGATGTCATCTGTGATATGGTTTTGCGGAGTTAGTCTTCATAAATTGCGCAAAACGATAATAGGCTCCCCCTGGAGGGATCTACCCTGGGACCATTAGCTGCTGTTTGAAGGTTTGCGCTAGCAGCAGCACCATTCATAATATCAGCTCTAATGTTAAAGATTTTGTTATCAAAAAAGCATGCAAACTCATTACACTTAGCTTTAGAGGCCGGGAATGACTGCTTGTAGGACTGGGGGGTGTTTAAAAGTCGATCAATGGTAGAGAATAGGACTCTGGCATTTTTCTTGTTCTCGTTAATAATGCCAGAGAAATATGCCTGCCTTGCTAGACGCAAGGCTTTGTTATAGGTGACTGTTGACTTTTTAAGAATCTCTAGGTGGGTGGTGAGTTTATTTTTTCTCCAAGCTCGCTCAGCTCTACGACATTCTTGCTTCAGTGAGCGTGTATGCTCATTTAACCAGGGCGTCACTCTGGTGTTATGTTTCTTTTTTGTTTTCAAAGGAGCCACTATATCAAGAGCTGACTCTAGTTTAAGATTAAAAATTTGAACCATATCATTTACTGGGGGAGTATCGGGCAAGGGGGGGCCCAGATGACGAGAGAACTCGTCAGCTGCAGAAGAGCTAAAAAAACGCTTTGTTATGGTATATTCAGTGATGTTTTTCTCTAGATCAGAGACAGTCATATTAAAACACAGCAAATAGTGGTCTGATAGCTCAGGCCTTTCAATAGTCCTTTCCACAGTGATGTTCATCCCTCTAGAAATCACCAGGTCCAGAGTGTGCCCATGTTTGTGTGTAGGCCCAACAACATGTTGGATAAACTCAAAGGAGTGCAATAACTCTAAGAAACCCATAGCCACAGCATCTGTAGCATCATCCAGGTGCAGATTAAGATCACCTGAGATAAGAGTTCTGTCATAGTTAGTGGAGCAGATAGATAAAAGTTCTGATATTTCTGTTAGAAATATTGCTTTACTGCATTTTGGCGGGCGATAAATGCTAATCATTGGCATAGAGGATTGACCAAGTAATATAGTGGCCTGGTATTCAAAGGATGTAAAGCTGCCCAGGGTCAGAGCCTTGAATTTTAATGTGTCTGAAAAGATTATTGCCAGTCCACCTCCTTTCTTAGCCTCGCGAACAGAGTGAATGAAACTGTAGTTTGCTAGGAGAACAGCTCCATCCGAGCCAAGCCATGTCTCTGTTAGAAAGATTATAGCTAGCTTCTCTTTACAGATTATATCATTTACAGAGGAGGACTTATTTGTTAGTGACCTGATGTTAAACAAGGCACTGATGAAGATTAAAAGTACGGCTAGCAAATAGTTACACCTAATAATTATACATTTCAAACGTTCCTTCACAGAGATACTGAGATTTGACAGTTTACAGCGGTCGAAAGTACTTGCGCGCTCTGCTTGCGCACTAGTTGGCCATGTATGGCCTACTAGTGTGCAACAAGCAAGTATGCACTCGACAGAGTGCAGTTCTAGTTTAAAATATATTTTGAACCGAAATGGCAGCTTCCTTTGTGAATTATTGCCCACAAAACTAGTAACCCAATCATAGCCACTGAAGGAGAGAAGAATGAAAACAATGTGTATCATAATAAGAATGCTGTACGTGTATGGGTTATGAGTTGTCTGGCATTCATATCTCCACTGGACCAACAAATCAACAGTGACGTTCAGACAGCGTTGTTTTGTCGGAGAAATGTACTATCAGCCCTTTCATTTATAATGATTGCACCAGCACGGAACAAGTGCATTGAACCAATGCGAAATATTTATATAATAGGCAGTAAAGTAGCAAATTCTGATCTAATATTGTCCGGAATGCACCACTTTAAAAAGCATGAATTAGAGATGCACAATATTATGACCGATCTCCGATTGTTTGCATCGGCCAAAAAACGACCTCATGACATGAAAATTGTCTCATATTTATAAGCATTGTGGTCCAGAAATAAACAAAACCGTCTCTGCCATATTGTTGGGGAGGTGTGTCTGTATCGTTTGTCAGTCAGTCACTCATATTTTATACAGTCCGTTTCTAGCGAAGATTGAACTAATTATGGCGGCAGTAACATTAGTGTTTTCTCGCAGGCAGTTGATTTTTTACATCCATATGAGTGAACCCGCCAGGAGCGTTTGTTTATTTTTGGAACACAGTTCTTACCGCAAACCAGGTAGGATTTGAAATTATGTCAGACTTCGGTAATCTATATAGTTTCCGATACAGATATATTACATTATTATATCATGTTTACTAGGGTGTTTTCATGATTCTGAACCCAATCCAAGCATTTGTTTTGCATGAAAAACACTCTTTGGGCTAAATTCTGCCATAGCAACTTGACCAAATGTGCCCTAATGTGCCCAAATGTGCTGACCTCATCACATTTGTGATGACGGCTATGGCCTTTTTAAACCCAAGGAGTATTTTTCGTGCAAATCTAAATTAGCTAATGCTTGGAACGGATTCAGAATGATGAAAACACCCTAGTTTGACACATGCTACTTAAAGCATAATGAAATTTAGAAAATTTTGCCTTATAATGGTACCCCAACTTTCAGCAGCTGTCAAAAATGGCTCAGGGTAGAAGATAGTCAAGCTGGCCTGGGCCGTGGCTCAGCTGTCCAGGCACCTTGGCTGGTAATCTAGTCTGGTAGTGTGCCGCGGGTTCGACTCCCGATCCCGACGGCCTTTACTGCATGTCACTCCCCCATCTCTCTCCCCATTTCCTGTCAGCCTACTGTCTGTCCCTCTATAAAAGATATAAAATATAGGCAAAGCCTTCCCATTTACTTCGGCCCCAACCTGTACATACTATATATATCTAATGTTTAGAGAATTGTTTTGTTATTATTATTACAGTATATCAATTGTTGTTGTTATTCATGTCATGATTGTGTGTGAGTGTATGGGACCCGAATGGAAACAAGACCTTGCGGCCTTGTTTCCATTGCATTCCATTCAGATTCTGTGAAATCCTTTTGCACAGGATGCTTGACTGCACATTGTGCCGTTTGCATTTATATGTTGTCTAATAAAATATTCAATCAATCAATCAATCCTCCACACGCATTATGCCCTCCCAGTGAAACTCTCACTGTGAGGTCGAAAGAAGTAGCTGGCAACTTCACATGTATTAGAGTGGAGACACATTCTCCTCTACACCCTCCCTATAAACAAACCAACCAGCAGCGACAAGGTGGGCTACAACAGTACATAGAAAAGCGGGAATTGGCAGAATGACTGAATTGGGGGAAAAGGGGAGGAAGATAGTTTCGTTTTCATACACCCCAATATACACTATGTGAGGCTAATTTTGATCAGCATACCTATTCTTCCACTTAGCAAATATAGACCCTGGCGATGGGCAGGACACAGTTGACAATGTTGAAGCATACACACACTGGATGGACACTGGAGAGTGAGACAATATTAGAACAGAAAACATCTGGACAAAGGGCCCCTTTTGCAACCAGATCTTATTTTAATGATGTTTGGGAGACAAGAAACACTTTCCTGTATTTTTTTATGTGGGTAATTTGTGTTTTTAGATATTTCAGTATTTCAAAGTGTCCATGACATGTCATGGACAGTGGGCTCACTTCCAGGAAGTTGTACATGCCCAAAGTGTAGTCCAGGAAGTAAGCAAGCCCAGTGTCCATGACATCACGGAGTCCATGGACACTTTGAAATACTAAAATATCTAAAAACACATTACCCACATAAAAACCCCAGGAAAGTGTTTCTTGTCTCCCAAACAACATAAAAAGGATCTAGTTGCAAAAGGGGTGAAGTGGCTCTTTAATTAGAAATACTTGAATTAAACCTGACCCTAATTCTTCCCCAAAACTGATCCATTTCAAAGAGGCGGGTTTCATTTTAGGGATGTTCTCATCTTTCAAGCCTTGTACAGGCCTCTTACAGGGATGCAGTGGAGAGTATGACACACACACACACACACACACACACACACACACACACACACACACACTTCTTCAAACAGCTGTTTGCCATCGCCAATCTAATTTCTATGACTGTGCATTACTAATAGGATGGATTACAAACCGTGTACACAGTACACACACATGAAAACAATTTCTGCAACTGTTTATTTGATGTCTCACAGCTCATTTTAAAAACGGTTTCAAAGCAGCAATCATTATTTCTTAGTTTAGGAGCATTTCTGCTCTTGTGCTGTCATTTGTCTCATTACCAGCATGCAGGCTTAGCAGACCGGATGCCTGGTTGCACATTGCCCCCTAGTGGAGAAGGAACATCTTTGTTCTCTCTCGCTCTCTCTCTCTCCAACTGACACTGCACTTTCTGGCAAAGTTTCAAGCAAGTTTATCCTATGATTCCTGTCCTGTCAATGAAGCCTCATATAAACCAGACATTATGCAGCATACTTCAGGGGAGGAATCAAGAACCCTAATCCCACCTGCTTCACTAACAGAATGGCTTTGTTACAAAATTTGTGATAGATGTGAAAGATTATTGATGTATAAGATGTAAATAACATACACTACTATTTTGAAAGTTTGCAGTAGGTATAGGTAACGCAAGTCCTGGATTAAAAAATGACAATACTTTATTATAGAGATAGATTTTTTTATATTGAACTTTGGGTATTTTGGAAGGTTACTATTGACTTATGTGATTTGAGTTGGACGGGTATTTGGCTGACAATTAAATGCACATCCTTCAGTTGCCATGACAACCTTAAGATTTATCATTTGGCAAATTGGCACATTATTCAAATTCATACAGGCAATTTCTACAGCTCAAACTTAAAATAAATAAATGTTTAGCTCATAACTCAAAGACAAGTAGCAGTTCTCTACAATGTCGTCCTCTCTCTCCACACAATGCAGCTTGGCTAGCTAGAGAGCAACAACAGAGCCATCCCCTGGGCTTAGTTGGATATGAAAGTTGCTATTTACACAAAGGTACCGGTATTAACCTATTTCAGTTTGTTTGTTTGCTTTCTTTGGGTTTCTTTTGAGGCGAGAAATTTTAATAAGCCTCCCAGGGTATTCTTTCACATCTCACACATCTACACAATACTTCCCTCTAATTTCTGCATTTTGTCATTTTATACATGCAATTAGGTGAACCAAACTGGAATGAATTAAAGAGTTCATGAAAATGCTCCCATCACTTTATCCTTTATTTCACTGCATGGTTACTTAAAATGCCAAAACATGTATGGATGCATTCACACTTTGGTATTAACTTTCTTTTCCTTCTTTAAGTTCCAAAACATATTTTTTGTTAGCTTCACAGTTTTGCCCTCAAATCAAGACAATACTTAGGAGCAGTTGCAGATAGTTTCACACAAGTGTGATATTGCTTGATACAGGCTGGCATAAACTCACTCCTGAGTTCATACAGTGACATGACGACAGTCCGCTTCACTCTCAAGAAAATGTATCACGTTTGACTTAGAAAAGTAACAATTTCTCAGATTGTAAGACTTAGATAAATGATGGACAAGTGATTGATGTTAGTGGGAAGTGAGCTTTAGCCACTTACAACAGATGTGAGCTAGTAGATAGAGAATTTTTTGTTATTTTTTAAATGGCCAAAATAGAGATGCGAGGTTGAAAGTGATTAAACAAGCTTTTCCACTACTCCTGTTTCATTGTCTTATTATCTCCAAGGTCATTCCAGGATTGCACAGCCAGGATACTCCCACCAAGAAGACCCAGAGTTGGTCTGCATAGAGACTGCATATGAGAAACACACTGGCCAGTCGACCAATAGTGACCAGGGGAGAGTGTTGGTGACTCAAAACCCTGTCCTCATAAGTTCATTGTTCCATTTCCTACAGCCAGGGACACCATGTTTCCTCAATGTCAGTCCAAACGTCAACTGGATGGTTGAACACTGATCAACATCAACATCATCTTGCTTCACAGCAAGTTAAAATCTTGCATGCAGGAAGGTGTACATACACTGACTCATCATGTGGTGTACACTCACTTTCAGTCTCAGCGTGTCACACGCTGCCATCTTCTGCAAAACTCCATCTAAAGGGCAGCGAAGTGGAGTTTCAAACAGCTTGAAGAAGGCAGAGCTTCTCCAGAAGAGCAGTTTCCTCACACCAAGACAGAGTATTGTATGAAGAAGGCTGTTGCATCTCATTTGGCCATGTAGGCAGCAACCTCCTTCTCCAAACTCTGAGCGAAACGGTGGTTGAGGAAGAGGAGCTGTCCGTGAGGAAGCAGCCGGTTGAGCAGAACATCAATGCGGTCGCTCTTCAGCAGGACCTGAGCAGCAACACATGGGATTTGAAAACAAATCAGACCCATCTGAAGTGAGTGGTGCTGTACTTGTGCTGTACTGTACTGTACTAGCCCTCCTCCCTGGCCTGTGTGTATGTGTGTTAGGCTGTGCAACAGTGACACTTGGTGGTGAACAAACGCTATAACGCTATTTTCGTAGGGACAGACAGACCCAGGGACCCAGCCACACACATAGCTGTCTATAGGAGTGGTTGTACCACTCAAAGAAATAAGCTTTTATATGCTGCCTCTTCTTCTTGGAATGATTTGCAAAAGCTATCCTAGCAGATCACTTTGGGGAAATTTAAATCTAGCCTGGATAGGGAGACGTACTATTGGCAAACAAGATCGCCTATTTTGTTGTTGACAATTGCTGCACTTAGAAGTCGTTTGTAACCATTTTGCTTTCCGATCCTCTTTTGCACTTTAACACCCGAACGCCCAGAGGTATTTAGGACCATTAAATCAAAGCGTCCAGCGATTTGCAGCAACGGAGCATCCCGGATGTAGCTGAAGTAGCTAGATGCAGCCAAAACACCACCGAGGCGATCTACAACAACGGGAGGTATGATTAATTCTAATGCGACTAGCGACGGGACCGCGATGGCCCGTCTAAAACATCATCTTTGCTTAGAATTGGACGGAATGATTTATTCACATTTTAAGATTTTCGATCTGATCGGCTAAAATGGGGGGAACATTTTGGATGACGTCCCAACTGGAAATGACATTGAATGTTGCCCAACAGACGCTCCCAGCCTGTGGAGCTATGCGATCGGTTTTATCAATAAATCCTTTTATTAATCCTTTCATTGATCTCCATCGCTGGGTGTTACTATTTGATAGGACGGAGAACTCAGTTTATGCCGCTCAGGGTGTTAACTGGATATTGTGTTCACTTGTGTCTAGTAGTGTGTGATATATACTGTACATGTATTGTTTGTCTATTGTTGCTGAATCTTGTCATCGTCATACTTGGAAAATAGATTTGAATCTCAATGAGTATTTTAACCTGGTTAAATAAAGGATATGATGGTGATGATGTGATTAAATATTGCATTTGAGAAGGCTTTACTTATAAGCAATCGAATAAATAAAAACACTTTACTTCAAAATGTACCGAAATAGCCAATCTAGAAGCTTACAATGCATCGCGTTGCAACACATTGAAGCTTGTAGATCAGCTATTTTTGGAAAATGTTTCGACATGTTTTAAGTAACCTATAATGATTGGAACATATCGGCTGCATAATTGCAGATACAGATGTCGTCAGAATGGTAAAATAATGACTGATATTATATAGTAGTCGTGCTCTACCATAAAGTGGAAACTGAGTTGTTAATGATCCCAGGAAGCTACAGCTACAACGTAGCAGTCATTTCTCACCGCCGGTGCTTTGTTTGTTTTAAGCGCCACCTTCCATGGTGTGAAATTGAGTTGCCATCATTTGAGCAATTGCATTAGCATCACCACTGGTGCGCTCAAACTGGTGAAACACTGTTCAAATAAGAGATTCCCACCAGTAAAATAAATTATCAGAAGCACAGATCATAAACTGAGTTGTGCTCCCGTGGCGAATAATAATGTTGAAATCAATTGGATTAGATTTGTTTTATGGCGTATGCAGTTGACCGAGATTGAAAGAGACTGCTCAATCAAAAAATAATTAAGAATAAATTAATGTACAGGAATCACACGTTTTTGTCCCTGTATTTAATTACTTCAGTTAAACACTAAAAACAATGTAGACTATATTTTATGAACATTCAATATACTGCATTACTTTTTAACCTCCTTACAACTGTTGCCTGGCTTTTCTTTCTACCTACCACAGCCACACAAATGTATATATATATATATATATATATATATATATATATATATATATATATATAGGACAATGAAGGGGACACATTTCCAGGAAAAAAGTGGTCAGCAGAGGATTTTCCTCATACTTGCTATCATCCTCAAATTATTCTATCATTTTTCAGGGTGTAATGAGCTCCACGGTTGATAAACGTAAGTGCAGAGGCGCAAAATAGGACGATGAATTATGCATCTCCCAAGTCATGAATCTCAAGTTGCATCATGGGAGCTCCAATGTATTAAATAGAACACGGGATGAGGAAGTGCATTATATTCATTTGGACAGCATAATGCTACAGAGGTTGTAACACTGTAGATTTCTGCAGTACTGTAGAACAATAAATACCCACCACGTGTCCCTAATATTTTTATGGGAGTAGTGTTTGGGTGTACAATTGTTTCTGGATTGAATACTCCTAATTTAGACCCAATTGTTTTGGGGGGTCCAGACACTGGGGTCCAGTGCATTTACTCTCACTGGTGTTTTCAGATCAGGATACAGATTGTAGGATACCAGTTCTCAGCTGGGCACACAATGACCAGCAGTCACAATGACCAGCAGTCATTGTGTGCCCAGCTGAGAACTGGTATCCTGCCTCTGGCTATTGAGGTAGAGCGGTTTTCAGCAGTGCCAAAGAGAATATATTATGTAATGTATGTGACCTAAATGATGTGGAAAATGAATTTCATTTTATGTTTTATTGTACCCTGTATGATGATTTGAGGGTTCCACTATTTGAGGCAATGCAACAAAGAAATCCTGATCTATTCTGGGAAGATGATGGACAGAAGTTATTTAATAATGAAGTATTTAGGACAGCCCAGTTTGTTTCTAGAGCCTGGAGTAGAAGACAATCCCAGCTCTTCATCATTATCATCATTTATTTAACTCACGACCATGATCACATGGTTTGGAGCACAGATTCATAAAAGTATACAATCGAAAGTATACAATACATTACAGATTACACGATATACATAAATATCGTAAGGCTTTCCCTATTTTATTGCGTTCAAGTAGGTACATGTGTTTCCTCAGAGACTAAATGTTTTTATAGTGGACAACATCCTGCATAACTAAATTCAGGACATGTGCGGTGCAGTGAATGTAGACAGACACTAGTTCTGTCCGCCTCAGCAGGTTCTGTGTTCCGTCGCTGGGACGGTGGCAGGTTTCAATGGCAGGCTGGCATCACTGTTGCCAGCCAGGGTGTTCCTGCTGGTGGTGGTTTCATTGTGAACAAGTAGCCTAAGCAGAGTACAGTACTGTATGCATACCCTACCTGGCAGGTGAAAACAAGCCACCAGATTAGCATTTGAATGCCCGATCTGCATTGTGTACAAGAGGACAGGCAACGTGGTCCACCCCCCACCAACCCCCACCCCCGGGCCAGGACAGAAGAGGTGTTAAAGGTGCGTTCAGACTTGGATGGTTAGAGCGGTTCGATTACATACAAAGTCAATGCAAAGACGAGAATTGCGCGAACGGGCGCGGCGCGACCTTGTGCAGTATAAACTGGACGAACCGAGGCGAATATATATATATATATATATATATAAGGTCTAATTCCTCATGGGGGCTGAGGCATTAAGGTCTAATTCCTCATGGGGCAGAGGCCCCGTGGCCCCCACGGACTCTATGTCACTGTGTCTCCTGTCACAGGCCTAATGGTATTTTAGGCCTGTATTTTATTTTATGTTGTATATTATGTAATCTGCCTTGTAAGGATCTGGAGTGTATTAGTCAGTTTGGTATTGACTTGATCATTGTTTGCAAACCGTCATGGTGGTTTATTGTCATTGTTTATGTAAACTGTAAAAAGTGTCCTGTAAGTCCATATGGGCTGGGCTTCTTCGGAAGCATGACACTTAAAGAATAAATAAAGAATCAATCAATCAAATGTAGCCAATGAGGAGAGAGAACTCAAACAGATGACAGGATAAACAAGTGGAATTTGTAGTGATGACACTAAAGAAGAAATGAGCAGGGGAAAATGGAAATGGAACACTATAATATTGAAGCTGATAAATGGTCGCTCTCTCCTGAATTAAATATATGAGCCTGGTTATTGACTCTAAATGTACAAAATTAAATAAATATATTTTCAGTTAACTTCCAAGCTTTTATGCCAGAATATAAAACAGAAATCAGGTTCACCTCACTCCCAGGCCCCAGCATCCTGAGGTCCTCCAGACAGTGTCTGGTGGCGTTCTTCAGGGTTGCCTCAGCCAGCAGCAGGTTCTCATGTGGCTCACAGACCAAAGTGAAGCCCAGGCTCTGGACGCCCAGCCACAGCACGCTCCTCTCCCCAGAGAAGGGCTCTCCGGCCCTCAGCCTGAGGACCCCGCTGTCCGCCTCCTGGAGGGCCACCACCTCCTCCCCGAGGACCGCCTCCAACAGCACTCTGCCCGCGGCCTCCCTGGACAGCGCCACGGCACTCCGCACCTGTCTGAATATTAATTGATTTAATTCACTTCAATTTGAGAGATAAGATTCTTTATTTGCACTCACGGAAATTCATTAAACCTCTTGAACCCCCAGGGCCCTGCAACCCTATTCTGGAGGGAACATTGGCCATAAATAGCCGATCTACAAGTGCTTGTGGTGTGAGCTTGTAGATGAGCTATTTTTGGCGAAGAGAATTGGTGAAGTACAGAGCCAACTCGGGTCCAGCTTACTAAGTCTATTCTAGAGGGTTTTAACTTTTAAGTGGTTAATTCTTCCCAGCTTCCCAGACAAAAGTCCATTGGAAATAGCACATTCTCCATGTAATAATGATAATCTCAAGTAGGTGTGTTTATATTTTAACTCTGTTAAAACCACACCATATTTGACTTCCCATCAATGTTAATCCGAGCATAGGCACACAGCTTTGAAATGTCACACTTTAGTATTAAGGGATTCTTAACAGATAGTGACTAATTTGATTTGATTTGATTGATTGAAGTATTTATTAACAGTTTGCAGAATTACAGTACATTTCAAGCACAGCTCAATACAAAACCTGTTAACTGTGAGTGGACGACACCATAAAGCATTACACTTGTTCACAAGAGGGTCCACCGTTTTCAATTCATCATAACATTTAGAGACGTACAAATATACACTTATATATAGCCAAAAACAGGAAATCATCATAAAGGAGGTAAGGGGGAAAAACATATACAGTGAGGGGGGAAAGGGGTAGGTGGGGGATTCAGATTATACGGGGGCCAGTTTCGCATTGTAGCCGTCCGTAGGAGCCCTTTGAGAGCAGTTTTGAAGGAGTCAGTCAAGGGATTCACATGTCTTAATGACAGTTGGTAGGGCGTTCCACATTTTTGTGGTATAGGAGCTAAATTAATTTAGTCCCTTGTTTGTGCCGAATCTGGGTTGCACATGGTTTGTTGAACTCCCTCTGGTGTTGTGGGTGTGGACTTCATTGACATTAAGGAAGTATTTAGACAGTTATAGGTACATGGGTATCTTGGTGGTGTATAGAATCTTGTGGACCTGGACCAGACCCATTGCAAGGTGCTGTACTCTGTCGTCAACCCTACACCATTTCATCCTGTCAAAGTGGGCAGGGGTGAGGTTCAATCAAGAGAGAGAACCCATTAATCAGCTTCACTTTCAGTTGTTTATCCTGTATCTAATATAAATTCGCTCTCCTGGCAACCTGAAAATGCATTTTCTGTTTAGAAACAAAACAAATACTATAGCAAGCCTAACAAAATAATATCACTTACACCTAGCCCCTTTCGGCACCATCGGTTACCTTTTCTGAATTTTGGACGGCTACACTACCTAGCTCTGGTCCATAGCCCTAATACCATTGCTGCTAACTTACACCTCTTTGTAGCCCCTCTCGGAACCCTCCATAAAGCTTTTCTGAAATTTGGATGTCGCTTTGTGTAGGGTCGTCAAAAATGTCAGAAACTTCAGTACCATTGGGTTCTGCTTGGAGGGCTAACCTCTTTGTAGAGACTGTCCCAGAGATATTAGAGAGTATGGGGGTCCGTGACTGTCACCTGATCTAATGCATACCAAATTGGGTCTCCTGGCAGATGAAGCACTCACCTGGCCACCGTTAATAACTTCTCTTTCTCTAGGAGTCTCCTCTCCTCTGGACCAAGCTGCGTGGTTAGGACGCTCTCATCTGGTCCAAACACACGTGAATACAACACACGACTCTCCCCAGAACCAAGAGCGCTCACCGAGCAGATTGTGTGAATCAAGAAACACTGCACCATGTTTATTTTTGTTTTACTTCAAGATTGTTCAACAGCTAACTAGGTCCTAGGACAGGTTAGAAATGATGCCAAATAAGACCACAAACTGTTCTCTCACACTTGACTTCCGTGTTGGTCATATGACTTAATTTTCAGAACAACCGCTGTTGCTTTTACGTTTTGCAGACACCAGATGGCGCTTGTTGAATGGAAAATGAAAGCAGCTGTAAACGAGAGCCGATAATACGGAGTCCCAGCAGTAGTTGATCGTGATGAAAACGCGTTTACTGGCTGTGAACCGATAAGCTACAAAAACACCTGCTGTGTGTCACATAGACATAGTGAGATGATATCTACATTCACAAGAGAAAGCCGCCCCCCCCTTTCACCTCACCCCCCTGTTGTAAACCAGTGTAATGCTTATAATTGGGTCGTCCACTCGCAGTTAACAGTCTTTGTATTGAGTTTGTGCTTGAAATGTACTGTAATTCTGCAAACTGTTAATAAATATTTCAATCAATCAATCAAAGTGTGTGTGTTTGTTTGTGTGTGTGTGTGTGTGTGTGTGTGTGTGTGTGTGTGTGTGTGTGTGTGTGTGTGTGTGTGTGTGTGTGTGTGTGTGTGTGTGTGTGTGTGTGTGTGTGTGTGTGTGTGTGTGTGTGTGTGTGTGTGTGTGTGTGTGTGTGTGTGTGTGTGTGTGTGTGAGAGAGAGAGACAGACAGACAGACAGACAGACAGACAGACAGACAGACAGACAGACAGACAGACAGACAGAGATAGATAGACAGATAGATGTTGCAGGAGCTTGATGTAGAAGACTCCAGAATCATCAGGTCATATAGCCTTGGTGTTTGCATTCAGGTCATAGCAAACAAACACAACTGTTGAACAGCAGCTGGCAGCTGCTACATGGTCACACTTCCTTAAGTCTGAGAGAGGCCCCTCTCAACACACACAAGTCTTAGGAGGAAGAGAGAGAAGAGAGTTCCGTTGTCAACATCACCCCAGCATACGTCTGGCGGTATACAGACCAGTGAGAGAAAGTGATGTTGTGATCCTAGAGAGCTATATTATGACATTCTAAGTGTGGTCACTGGTGATGTTTGTTTGAATGAAATGGGAGCTCAGCTGTTTCAATAGGAAAATAACCTACTAACCTACAAAGTAAGCTACTGCTTTAATTAAGCCAAATAGAGAACTAATACCAGTTCCTCAATAACCTGAATGAATTATCTCGTAGTAAGTGATGGTTATAATATGATTGGTGCGGGTGTTAACATGAGGCACACACTTAACTACACCCAAGACAGCTATTACATCATTTTGTCAATATTCACTTTCACATTCAAGAGCTGTGAACATGAGATATCACTGCTATGTGTAATGATTGACTAAGATACCTATAGGCTACACTGAGTGGAAGTAAGCGAGAGGTATTGTTTGCAAGACAAACAACCGATGACTACCACAAAGTGTTACCAGAATTTTTCACATTCAAATACAAAATCAGTGTTTGCTAAAGAGCTACATCAGACAAAGATTATTATAAAATCAGTTTGCTAGTAATACATTTGCCTATTAAAATCATCAGAATTGTAAGAACTTTAGGTTTATGTTTAAGAAAGATGAATAATGTGTTCATAAATGCAGGTGTATAAGCTCAAAGGATTGCTTGCAACAATTCAAATCAGTGAACTATATTGCACACAATGAAGTGATTAAACTTCACAGGGTGTGCCCTCATACGTTAGGTCAATTTGTACAATTTCCATCTAGTCTTAACGTAAGGTTACACCCTAGCGGTACATTTCAGTTGTGTCATTTCTTCAGGTTAATCAGAGTTCCTCTGCTGAAACAAGGCAGCAGAAAAAGAACAACAGGATGCGGTTCAAGGGAAATCAGCCAGTCAACATGGACCAATCGCTGTGAGGGTTTGAAAGACATAGAAACTAAAGAATAAGCATGGGATTGAAAAGTCACACTATTGGTCAAAGTGCAGAAAAAGGATGTGCAAGTCAAGCTGACCCAGAAACTACTGATGTGAAAAGACTAAAACTGGAAGGGAAACAGAGTTGCTTGTTCAGAAAAACATTCATTCTACAATTTTCAATTAGGCATTTATTTAGCAGATGCTCCTATCCAGAACGACATACACGTGTGAAATCGGATTAAATGGCATGAAGCCTGGTAGAAAACAAACAACAGGGTATACACAAGTAGAGTGCAATGAGAACATGTAGGCCTACTGTAACACTAGTCAAAGAAACAGGGATACCAGGAAAACGTCAAATCTAGCATCTGTCTAAAGTTCTAAACAATAACATGCTATTTAAATAGATTTTTTGGGGGGATAAATCCCCTCCAAATTACTTACTTATAAGCGATTGCGTCAACCAAACTTTGCAATTTTTCCAAAATTGTGACCTTTCTAGTTCACTGTTGTTATCAAGTTGACCCAAAACACAAGGCCTAATCTGCGGCAATATAATATAACTCTCTCCACTACACATCTTACTTTTGCAAGCAGTGTAACCATCAGTATTGCAAGCCATGTAAAGGTTCACAATGAAGTTCAACTTGTGATGGTTTACAGCACAACCCCACCCAGTGAGAAACCCCAATGTCATCATGCTTCTCGTTTAACAGTCTCTGTATGGGTGTTAGATCTCTAGTAAAGCTGGGAAGAAACTTGGAAGTTGTCAGATTACTGTCAGTGTCAACAGGTCAGAGCAAGCAGAGAGGAAGAGCTGACACCCAGGCTGGAGCTTTTGTATTAGGCCCCCTTTGATCAACTCTCCACCCAGCAGCGGAGGATGGGATAGAGAGGGCTTGGTGTCAAACTGGTCAGACTGGGGAGTGATGTGGTAATAGATTTGCATAAATGGTGCATGGTGGCGAACAGGAGCAATGTGGGCCAAGGAGTTGGCTCAGAACTGTAGTGTTTAGTATTCAGATACAGTATTGGTACATGCGAAACAAACACACTGTATATAACTAGAATCCAGGCCAACTGGAAAGAAAGAAAGAAAGAAAGAAAGAAAGAAAGAAAGAAAGAAAGAAAGAAAGAAAGAAAGAAAGAAAGAAAGAGTTTCCTGTTGAGCAATACCCAAAATCCAAACATTTCACTAGTTTGGGGAGTCATTCTGAAAAAGAGCATCTAAATGTCAGTATATCTGAGGGATGAGTGAAAGCAATCAACCGGTTTAGGCAATTCTCTAATAAGCCAACCCACCTTGAAAAACAAGCCAAAAATAAGCCAACTCTTGTGAGAGAAATAAGCCAAATCTCCCCTAGAAAAACAAGCCTAACAAGCCCAATAATATGGCCATATAATCCCAATGAAAAAAGATTTGATGCATTTATCATTATAAATACTATGTAGATATACTATATAATAATGAGTGTTTTGGTCATTTATGAATACTACCGTATTACACACATACTAATAGCCATGGGCAGGGCTTTATAATATAATAATATAATAATAATTAGAGACACCAGACCAATTCTGTTACTCAATGTGATTCATACTCCCTGGACTTGCCAACCCTGGAATGAACCTAACCCACTGGCAAACATAATACAAATCACAGGAAAAATATACATGACTACTGAAACCCTACACCACTTCTCAAAGTGATTTTTTAAATGCTTCTATTTATTGCCACATATCTGTAATTATTGTCATATCTTCTGTTCTGTGTATCGGCCTCTGCGAATGTATTAACAGTATATTTAGACTGTGCTTAGAAAACTTCTCAGAACATGGAATATAAAAAAACATAAAAATGTGTGTGTGTGTGTGTGTGTGTGTGTGTGTGTGTGTGTGTGTGTGTGTGTGTGTGTGTGTGTGTGTGTGTGTGTGTGTGTGTGTGTGTGTGTGTGTGTGTGTGATTCAATTCATGTACTGTATATTCCTATCCAGCTCTCAGTCACATCTCAGTCTCTTTGTCTTAAAGCGCTAGTTAGACAATAAATGGTAAAACGTCAACAAAAAGCGGTCCCAGCTATGTCTACCCCTATATACCCACAAAAGTCTGCTGACGAGAGGTTACCCACAAGGCTAGTGGGTACATGCAGAATTTTAAACTTTGGCTAGATTAGAAGCCAGAGGGGAGGAAGTTTTGCAAGTTACTCTGGATCAGCTGGGCACATGCTCACAGCACGTGTGTCCTTTTAAAGAATTAAAGCCCTGGAAATGAACTAGTCTGTTCCTGACCTGCCATGTTTAGTTAACCTTACCTCTCTCTGTCATGATGACTCATATCTTCTGTTCTGGCCATGTGTATCGGCCTCTGCGAATGTATTAACAGTATATTTAGACTGTGCTTAGAAAACTTCTCAGAACATGGAATATAAAGTCATATGACATTCCGGTAAGTACTGTTATCTTGTTCCAGAAGCTTGCTTTGGCTTGCAGAGACCACCACCTGACTAAAACATATAGCTCTTAGGATCACAACAATGTTGTTTTATTAGGCTCCAGACTAAACAATTCATCAAATTATTATTTGTGTGTGTGTGTGTGTGTGTGTGTGTGTGTGTGTGTGTGTGTGTGTGTGTGTGTGCATGTGTGTGCGTGTGTGTGTGTGTGTCCATGTACTGTATATTCCTATCCAGCTCTCAGTCACATCTCGGTCTCTTTGTCTTAAAGTGCTAGTTAAACAATACATGGTAAAACGTCAACAAAAAACGGTCCCAGCAACTTTCTGTATATTCCCCAGGCCACAACAGTCTGCTGACGAGAGGTTACTCACAAGGCTAGTGGGATATCCACATGCAGAATTTGAAACTTTGGCTAGAAGCCAGAGGGGATGACGTTTTGCAAGTTACTCTGGATCATGCAGCTGGGCACATACTGTACTCATAGCACGTGTGTCCTTTTAAAGAATTAAAGACATGGAAATGAACACACGGCTTGTGGGATATCCACATGCAGAGTTTGAAACTTTGGCTAGAAGCCAAAGGGGAGGACCTTTTGGAATTCAGTCTGGATCAGCTGGGCACATCATGCACATGCTCACAGCAGACAGCACGTGTGTTCCTTTTAAAGAATTAAATGGACATGGAGTCCTTTTTAAAGAATGAAATGGACATGGACATGGACATGGACTCATCTTGTTTTTAAAGTTTCTTTTTTTGTGATTACTTGATGAAATGTTTTCCATTTATTTTTACTTAAATGCATAACCTTTCCTTTTTGTTCATACTAGGACTTCATGCTAACTTTATCACAAACTTTTATTGTTGATTTCTCAAATGTATCTTGTAGAGTCTACTCGTGGACGTGGAGTCCTTTTAAATAATTAAATGGACATGGAAATGGACTAATCTTGTTTTTAAAGTTTCTTTTTTTTGTGATTACTTGATGAATTGTTTTCCATTTATTTTTACTTAAATGCATAACCTTTCCTTTTCGTTCATACTTTGATATGACTTCATGCTAACTTTATCACAAACTTTTATTGTTGATTTCTCAAATGTATCTTGTAGAGTCTACTCTTCTCTGTTTCAGTCTACAATGTAGACTGAAACAGAGAATACTATGCCGGTAAGTGACCTCAGCAGTCCATTGTGTGTTGTTTTTGCTCTTTTTCTGGGCATCTAAACTGTAGCCTACCAGACACTGGGGGATGCCAGGCTGTAATTTCTTTACAGCCTGGCATATCCCAGTGTCATTTAGTACAGAACTTAACTCAGCAGTGAATTGAATTTTCTTCAATCAAGTTATTATGCTGAAGTTTAAAGTCTTACCATTTTTAAAACTGAGACTTATTTGAATGAAAAAGATAATCTCTCCCTACCTAATCCAGGTACTGGATTGATTTATTGTAAATCAAAACCAGGATTAAAAAAAAAAAAAATGGTTTGCTTAAAACGTGACATTTGTTGCAGTGTTCTCTCAGGCCTAGTGACCTCATTCCAAATGTAGGAGGGCAAAGCGGCTTGCACACGTGCATCCCCGGCACAGCCACTCCCTCTGTAGAAAGGAATGTGTGTGTGTGAAATGTCTATGTACACGTGCCTGAACTGACAAACCAGTCCAAGGCTGGGTGGGAGAATTTGAAAAAACACTGCGCCAAACAGGCTATGGAACACGTGTGTCCTTTTAAAGAAGTAAATGTCCTTTTAAAGAATTAAATGGACATGGACATGGAAATGAACTAATCTTGTTTTTAAAGTTTCTTTTGTCATTACTTGATGAAATGTTTTCCATTTATTTTTACTTAAATGCATAACCTTTCCTTTTTGTTCATACTTTTATAGGACTTTATGCTAACTTTATCACAAACTTGTTGATTTCTCAAATGTATCTTGTAGTCTACTCTTGTTTCAGTCTACAATGTAGACTGAAATATATTGATTCAATATTTACAAATCCCAGACGTAACCACTTTTTATAGCAATGATAAATCTACAAGCTCACGGCACACCAGATCACTAAGCAGTGTGAGCTTGTAGATTAGCTGATTGCTTTTTTGACAGGCCATTAAAATGTAAACGTATCAAGATACAAGGTTTGTGCACGAGAGCAACATTATACAGTACACTGTATTTATATACACACAGCATTATATACACATAGCACAACATATACAAATATAATAAATGTCTTTCGCAGTGTATCTTAACTGTTTTAACTTGAAGTTTGTCAAGAAAACTGCAACCTCAAGCAATGGAATACAAATATATACTATGTGCTCAACTTCCAATCTTATGTAGGTTAAGACTATATAGGTGAAAAAATGCATACACAGTGAACTCAAACTTTACTTTCAGCGATTTATTAGTGCACAGCAGTAGTCAGAGGAATTCAACAAAGCCATCATCAGTGTAGCTGATGAAACCTTTACTTTGAAACACGTCTGACTATTAAAATTGAACATGATATTAAATCAAACAAAACTCCAACAATGCCATTAAACCATCCTCCACAACAGAAACAAGAGGGAATACAGAAATCTGTTCAAAAGAAATGTACATAAATTAAATAAAACATTCTGCAGCCCCCCATGAGTCAGTACCAAATGTTAACTGCCACAATGCCTACAAATTGACAACGTCATTAGACTTTGTGGTGTTAAAAATAGAATTGTAAATCAAAAACCAGTTTTAAAAGCGAAATCCTCACACGTGCTGACCTGCAGCATATGAAAAAGTATCACTGCAATGTTAACAGGAAGTTCACTTTGGCATCTCTTGTGACAAATTACAAAGTCATCTAAATTCAACAGGCATTAAAAACGTTTGCCCAAGACATTTAAAAGTCTTAAAATTATCAAATCTTCATTCACATGTGGTGGAGTTACCCAATAGAAAAATAGACAAACACAGAACCTCAACATATAACCTAAATCATGGGCTTCAGTAACGTTGAACACAAAAAAGAAAATGGGAAATATATTGAACAAACATTTCCTGATTGAAATAGAGAACTTGAGCCGTGGCAGTGTTGCTCTGTAAAATAAGGTGTTAACTATTGCAAACTGGCAGTGTTTTAAGTTGCATATTCCAATAAAATTTAAAACAAGATGAGGTAAAACACAGCCAGTGGCTCTTAAGTGGTTTTTAAAACAAAGTACAGTCACATTATCTCAGACCACCTCTAAAAATAACAGGGATCACTTCACTGGTTGCACCATGACCTCTAAGATGAGATGGGTCACCAGTTCATGAAGTTTCCCCACTTGAGATTTGCATAAATACCTTACCCTATGCTATAATTCAGCACCTGGATTGTGGCTTGGCAGTAGGAGCAGAGGAGAAAACAACAACAGGCAGGGGTATGCAAAAGACCTCTGAAGAATGGAAGCAGGCCATGCATCCTACGGGTTAAGTGTTACAAAGTCTCTCAGGTTCATTTGGTGGGGCAGTGTGGTCAAGTGGCAGTAAAAAAAATAAAATGGGGGGGGGGGGGGTGCAGGCTGTGCACTCATAGTTTCTTGAGTCGGCTGTAGAGTTCTCTCTTGCTTCTCTCCCCTGCCCATGTGCGGCTCTTAAGACGAAACTTCCTCAGGTCATCTCTGAAGTCCTCGTGGTCCATCGGCCGGTACGATTGAGGCTCGCACTGTGACTGCGCAGATTAGAGAATAGGGGCAGAAAAGGGACACGGGTCAGACCACGAAAGAAACAGTTGACTGACATGAAATGTATCCCTGTGCAAAAACTTATGTTATACACATACCTGTATACAACAGCAGCTCAGCAAATCTTGACTACTGAGCTGTCACTAACGTATAAGCAGCTAGTGGGGAATCTTATCAAATTCACAAAGTAAAGACGTGCTAACCTTGAATTGAGGGTAGAACTCCTTGTAGCCCCCCTTAAGTACGTATAGCTCAGGGTAGTGGAGTGCGGGGTAGTCGTTCGTGGCGCGGTCGCGTGCCCTGACAAAGCGACACATGCGAGGGCCTCGCTCAGACGAGAATTCACAGTGGAAGACGATGAGGATGCGTTTGTCTGGGCAGGAGGAGATAAGGGGTGTCTTGAGGAGGTACTCCTCCACCTGATCCTCCTGGTGCAGATTCAATGCTCCCTGGGGGAGAAACAAAGCCAATAAACATTTAAGACTTTTAGTTTATCTGTCATTTTGTTGGTGTTATACATAAGAATGCTGAATTGTCTTGGTGACACTGGTGCAGAGTGCAGACTCAGACAATCTAGAGAAAAGTGTCTAAATCTTCACCAACGCTACATGCTATCGCTATGTACATGCTGTACATGAGTGTAGTTAAAACGAAATTACGAAACCATAAACATCAATGCACGATTTAGTAGTTTGGCATAATAATGAATAACTGGTCCTTGGCAGCTGTAAAAAATGCTGTATTGAGAGATGCTGGTGAAAATCTGTCCGGAGTGCCATGGCTAGTTCAACATAAGAGAAATTGAGTGCCACGTTTAAGTTTACGTTTACTTTGTCAGAAGTGCTAATATAGTACCGCAAGGTGGCAAGGATTTTTTATTGAGCTCCTAAAACATTGATGTTCTGTATGATCACCTCAATCCGAGATTCAATGACATCACAATGCGGAAGCAAAGCGCTGCCAGGCGACAGAACCGGTAAAAATAATACTAGCAATGGATGGATGCATTATAACACCAATAACTCGTTCAACATCATCCTAGGCAATCTGTGACTTTTAATAAAAGTCGTCCAATGTCACCTTAGGCACAAAATTAGTGAATATAAACCATATTTGACAGAGAGCGCTTACCTTGATGTGTCCTCCCTCAAACTCATAGGGGTAACGACAATCAATGATCACTATGTTGTCTATGAGGCGACTGGACTGGCCATTGAGAGCTGCCACCATCTGAAGACCAGAGGAAACGCATTATGGCCATTGTTGACTATTTGAATGGTTCCATTTTTAGTATAATAAAACGTATGCAAGACAGAAAAGATGAAAATGCATTTCACAACAGAACAAAGTATTGGCTCACCATTTCTGAGGTGATGTATTTGAGGTCTTGATGTTTGCCCTGTACTGTGGCCAGCATGTACGGCTAAAGAAAAATGCAAAAAAAAAAAAGTGTTAGAAATGGGATCCAAAATAGTAAGGAATTGTGAAATTATGGAAGTTAGTTAAGTTCAGTTATTTCACTTTCAAATAAAAACCAATCACGTCCACCTCACGCATTAGGACAGTCTAATGCGTGAGGTGGCCAAACTATAACCACAGAATTATCAATTTCTTACCTTGGTGAAATCTCCTATGAGCTCCCCATCTCCGTTCTCTTCACCCAGCAGCCTATCAATCTCTGTTTGACAAAAAGACTTGGACCTCTGGACAAGAGCCTAGACAGACAACACAAAAAGAAAGAAAATATATTAAAATTGAGCATGTAATCAAATTAAACTAGCTCAGTGGCCATGTTAGGAGTGACCGCCCTTAGTTTTTGATGTACTTTTATATCAAATTGCCTCACAGTAAGGAATTATATATTATGTGATAATTGGAAGCAGATAAACCAATTCAAGAACATTAGATCAAAAACAAATAAAATGCTTGTGCTGCTGTGCACACACACTTTATAGAAGCAGCCGTCGACTACCAGTTGATACCAATAACAGGTACCAGACAGGGTCAAATAAATGAATCAATGTCGCTTACTAAATTGGAAGCCAGTTGAGACTTAAGAACCAGAATTGACCCAACTACGTTTACGTCATATTCAAATCCATATTGTCAGTTTTAAGGAGTACATTTATGTACTGTGTCCAATTACTATCAAAGGTTTTCCGTCAGTAATGGGTCAAGGGGCTGCTACTAACCGAGCGTGGAGATTCAGTATCCTCCAGGCTGGTAACTTGAGTTCCTGCCAGGCTCCGCCGCCTCTTCACCCTGATAGGAGTGTTCTCATCTCTAGGGCAGTCGGGCCGTTTGGCCGGGTGACGGGTCACCGGGCTGGGCATGGAGTCGGCGCGAAAGAGACCACGTGGCCGACAGCGAATCACAGGCTGAGGAAGAAGACAAAAACTTAATCAGGTATCCATGTCTGTGTCTCAGATAAAACACAACTAGCTGTCATTACCTAGCAGTCTTGCTGCCAACCACTAAAGAGCTATACAGTAAATGCAGCAGACTTTGTTGTTTTACTACTACTACTACGGGTAAAAATAATTAACAGGCAACTTACCGAGTCTTCTCCTGTAGTACTAGTGTCAGACACTAATGGAGCGTTGAGCAGGTTGGACATTCCCATGGGCATGCTAGAGTCGTTCTGTAAGGTTCAAGGTTGTACTTTGTTACATCTTGTGTATAGATAAGAGTAAAACCAATTTTGTTTTCGCTTCCTTTAGACAATGCAGCAGCATAGATAATAAAAGCAGAATAATGGTAAAAAAATAAACATTTCAAGCGAGTGCAAAAGGGGAAATATAGTTTCTGCTCATAATACCTTTGAATATGTCCCATTGCAGATTTCTTACTACACATCAATATCAACCCTTCTTAATATAAGCGACTGATGTGAGAACTCACCTCAACGTCATCCTCCAGCACATCCATGAAGCCGTAATCCTCATCGTCATTCAGAGAATTGGTGAAAGATGTACGCCTGAAGAAGACAGGGCTGGTGTCATCTGCATAATCCAGGCGTTTGGTGGCAGGTGGGGAAAACTAGAACATGGGAAAGAACAGATTTAGAATTTTAAAAAAGGGATTCAAAATAAACATTGGCTATTATAGAATCAATTCTAATATCTACTACCGTACTACATTCTTTAAATGCTAATCCCTGAATCAAGTACTCTTATTACAGTATTTGTCTATACATCTATGCACCAGTGTCATAAAACATTCCAGTAGATTTACACAATTTGGTGATTCTGAATCCCCAGCAGATGTGGAAAGGTGCCAAGAATTTACAATGACACACATGCATTATATTGATATTCCACTGTTACGTTCTTAGCTTACGCATTACTCATGATAACTACTTTTTATGCATGTGATGTATTGCCATGCATTTTTGTTCTTGCTTAATGTATTTAGCTCTGGATTAAGAGAGTCTGCTAAATGCCTAAATTGTAATGTATACACAAACTGTGGGGTGATATGACCCATTTTCTGTAGGAAAAGGCGGGTGCGGGTGTTGTACCATTAGGGCTGGTGCAGAGTTGGGCCGGCGAGCAAAGTCCTTAGCATCACCGCTGTTCAAAGAGCGCATGCGGCACCGCGACACTGGCCTGTTGGGCTTCTTAAATTCAAACCCCTCCTGTAGGCAAAAATAACATTCACTTAATACATGTGGATTTAAATCTTTCAAAAACCTGAGAACCAGTCACCTCAGCTGGATGAAGAAGCTGGAAGAAATAAATGCTTCAGAATAGTAAAACGTTCCTGCATTTTAAGTCCCCCATGCACTGAACTTGAATTCAAGGCCCAGATACATTTCATACATGTAGAAACTATTACTGTACCAGCAGTCAATCCATAAGCTTATTAGCCCGAGCAAGCCAAATTACGTCATGATAACATCCTCCAGTGACGTTCAGGACTAGGCCAGATCACAGCCCATATGGGGATGATCTTTATGTCATTTCAAGGACGTCTTCAGCAGTTTAAATAATATAGCTTATTCAGGGCCAGATCAGACTAGTGATATGACTTAAGTTGATCTGGCCTCGACCAGAATCTCGCCGATTCATCCAGGGACGTCCGTCTTAGTGGGTAAAATGTATGTTGGTTGAAGTCAGGTGATATTCTGGGGCAGATCTGACTAGTCTTGGTTTGACTTGATCTGGCCCCAATCGAGACGTCACCGATTCGTCCAGGTCCTGACCGTGCTTGCTGGGAGCATTTAGTTTAGTCTCTCTTCATTACTCAGGAACTTACACTTTCTCCCCACAAGATCTGAGGTAGAACAAACCATTGCATGGCACTGTGTAACACTAACCTCTGGCATGTTCTCTTTGTTCACGTGTCCAGAGATGGCTGCATGGCCCAGGGATGGTGGGCGACCAAAAATTCCGTAACGCTCAGAATCTGTTTCTTGGCCTTTCAGGGTTGGACTGAAGCCTAGAAGATTTGGCTGAAATGGAAATGAAGTCATGAACAATGGTACCATTACTACTGTAGAAACTAAATCTTATGGATTTATGGTAGAGCTGAGATTATATGGGCTTTTCGATTCACCGCAATTGAGGCGAAATGTCTTTACATTGATAACCAATCCTGAACATCAACACAATGAACACATCTCACTATACTTACAGGCAGTGAGTGGATTCTTCGAATGGGCATCTTCCTATAAAAAAGGGGGAAGATGAGAATTCTGGTCAGAAAACTATGAGAAAGAAGTAGACAGTTTTATTTAGGGAGTAAAGCACTCCCAATAGAGCGATATTGTTGCATTTAATAGTATCCAATCATTAGTTATCCTCAAGTAATTGAGGAAAAAAAGCTTGGATTGGAGTAACTTACTCAGTGACAACTTTAGATTGTTGCATGGCCCTTTCAAAGCTGAAAGAGAAAAAATTGTTCATTAGAAATTAAATTATCAAAATGGAAATATGTATACAAACAAGTATTGCATTTTCCAATGAAAATCCCATTGGGAAATGGGGTGGAAGCCATTCATGGCTCCTCTGTACATACTGAACATGAACACCCATAAACCATCAACACAAAGAACCTGATCTATTGAGAGCTGGGGGGAAACGGTTGGGAAAGAGGGAAGTGAGTGAATGCATAATGTCCTTGCGGTGGTAAGTTTGAGGTGGCATTTGCTCTGCGGCAATACCCACCTGTATGCTAAACAAGACAAGAGCCAGGTTTGTAGTGTGGGGACTGGGGAGGGGTCAGGGAGGGCATCTGCACTGCAGTTCTGAGTGGATGCCGAGATCAGCTAATCTACCATATGCCTGCTGCAACAAATGCCGCCAACCTCCTTTTCTGCAAGGGCCCTTTGTTTGCCTAGAGGGAGTGCGTCTTATCCAATGCAGCCAAGAGGGGGGGGTCTAATTGTAAAGGGGGAGCCTCATTTCAATAGAAAGAACCCCAATTGCCCATTGAAAAAGCAGGGCAAAGAGTGTGCCAAGAACTAGAGGGGGTGGGCTATCATTAAACACTAGTCGTAGGCCCCTCTTCCCTCCAACTTCAAAATTCTATAGCAAGCCAGCAGCTGGGACCAAAACAGCTGTTAGAAAGGTGAGAAGGTCTTGTGGAGCAAATGTTGCAAAGGAACTCAGGCCACCAGATGTTGGCAGATGTCCTTTGGAGAGATGCCACCCAAAGATTAGAGGCAAGCATAGATATGCTGGCCTAAATTTAAGATAACAATATTGATGATAACTACTCATATTGGTTAAAGACTTGCTGTGATCGCATCGTTTTGTATTCTGACAAAATAAATGCATTTCAAATGTTTTACTATTACTACTAGAGCACTAGTGGTTAAAATAATCACAACAGGGGTGCACTAACAGTGGCCCCAGTCAAAGATAACAATGTTGACACACTACTGCCAGTGCCAAGTCTCATTTTCATCAGCATACTAAAAATAACAAAGTGTCGTATTTTGCTTCTTGCTGCCCTGGTAGTACAGAATTCCCTTTGAGAAAAATGGTACTGTAGTCTGTACACATTCTGTTGGTTAAAATGAACCACAAGCAATATATTAAAGAAAATCAAAAACACAATATGACACTGACTTGTCACAGTCTCACACCGACAACTGTCACAAAGAAAGTCAAGCTTACATGTATCTCAACAACTAATCTGCTTAATGGAAAATAGCTCAAGACCAACGGCAGAACCACCACACACCCCCCCCCCCCCCCCCCCAATAATCCCAGCAGCTGAGAATGGTGCCAGGCTCCCTAATCTTGGACCCAAGCCTAGGGCGAGGGTAGGAGAGGAGGGGTACATAGCCCACAGGGTGATTGATTTGAACAGACACCAGGACAGTGCAATTTACCTTTCATCCATGTCAAGCTCATCCATGGGACTTGGTGAATCCATGCCCAGGCCTAAAAGATGGAAATTATATTTTTAATGTCACATCAATATTTCCATCTGATGGTAGTAGTACTGGATCATAAACCAAAGATAAATCAAACAATTAGTGTATAATATAGGTGTGTTGTCTTCATGATTGGCTTCTGCATATTATGACACTCATTTTAAAGGACAACAGTGGGTTCATTCGTGAGGAAGTTGCTCACCAGCATCTGATGAGGCAACTGAATCAAAGGATGGAATCTTCATTGGGGGCACATGCCTCTTCCTTTTAGGTGTATCACATTGTCTGTAACAAAACAAAAACGTTGCGATTAACAATCACGTTACGGCATTGCAGCTTAATAAAGCCGACCCGGAACACATTGTTTAGTAAACGTGGGCGATGGCCTAATCTTAGAAACACTCTCATGCTACGTTGGCAGCAGTAGCCCTGGTCCAGGTCGTTAGCTTGTTCTCATTCAACGACCTGGACCAGGGCTACGTTAGCAAGTTAAAGAGAAAAATCATCATTACCCTCCGAGTCCTATGTTGTCCATGTTGAGCGCCAGGTTGGTCACAGGAGACAGCACGTTCGCGGGTCCGGGGGAGAACAGATTCTTCATGTGGCTGTTCTTCGTGCTGAATTCAGGCAGCGACAACGAGGAAATCCCAGGGAGTCCATCGGGCCTGCGCCTCAGCGGCGGCGGGTCGACAAAATACTGATCGGATTCCGTTTTCCCCGACATATTTGAATAAATCCTTGCGTAGATGTACTTTCGTGTCGAGTTGCGGGAAGGTGCAAGTGTAACTCGTCCTAGCAACGGGTCCGGGGGTTATTAGCCGGGTAGCTAACGAGCCGCGGCCACAACTAGGAAATACGTTTACAAAATAAATAAAATCCCACACATCGTCGTGCGCCTCGTCGTGACTGTAGCTTACGTTTAAAAGTCTTGTAAAGTTTTGTCCTCGTTTTTCTTGAGCCAGAGAGTCGTAGCGCCCACACTTTCTGTCAGTCCTGGCTTCCGCGGTTTGTGTTGTAGTACTGATGGTGAGAACTAACTGAGACAGAAAGCATCTAGTATTTATGTTCAAAATAGCAGCGGAGACGCGGCAACACCTCGTCCAATTGGCGCGGTCGTCGTCCAATCCGCCGGGGGAGGACCCCACCTCCACGGACCAATCAGATCCCGCGGCTATTCTTTTCCACCGGATAGGGGACGGACGCTGAGGAAGTGACACAATAAATATACTACTTCAAAATGTTCTTCTCGTCTTCTTTCGGTTCTGTGTGTCTGATTTAGTGCTATCTTTGTTCTTCAGTAACTGACTAAAACGTGTCTTTAATTCAGATTTCAGTTTTCAGATTCAGTTTTAAAAACAAAGAAACTAACTAAAACGAATGTAATCACTTTAAATAGACTATGTACAAGAAACAAGACTGGCAACTGATTCCTATTCACAGACCACACTCTTATTGATCTCATACTCTCACTCTTGTTAATTTCCACCTTTCATATGCAGTTGTAACTCAAATGCCTCTGTGTGTCATGACAACCAAACTCAATGCATCCCCCACAAATTGACCCAGACTAAAGTTCAGCTCTTTACTACTGTAAAGAAGAACCATTCCTCTGTGTCTGCATCTTTCTTTTTCATTCTCTCCCTTTCTGTGCATCTTTATATGTAAAGACTGGCAACACACTGGACAATTCCAACATTCTCAACATTTTACATTTAATAGAGGAAAATGTATTTCACTATTGCAACCTCCAGGCCTCTGTTTTGACATGTTTCTGGTGTGGTTTGCCATATTGCACAATAAACACTAAAATGTAATTTACTCTGCAGAGGTGTTTGTTATATAGAGTAGGCTATAATTAGGCTATATGTAGGCCTGCTCAAATGTCTTTGTGCTGAACAGGGAGTAATATAACAGAGCCTGAACATGAACACCAAGATCAAATATAACTTTATAATATTTTATAAATAACATCTTTTCAATATTCATGAGTCGACTGAACTTGCTAGATCAACTTGCTATAGACATTTTAGACCAACACAAACTGATTAAGGCAGACTATAGTTAAGCACAAGGGGTTTCCACCGCGCCTCAAGCCTGTTATACGTAGGCTGGTCTGGTGCATTTCAGGAGCAGGACTGGTAGAAGGAAGGCATTGGAGAAAACTCAGACAGTTAAAGCCTTTATTCAGCAGGGCGCAAGTAAAAACATGTAACTAGCCTATAACATCTGCGTCAAGTCATCGTTACTTGCAACCTGCTGCATAAGGGCTGCCGCTGAATAAAGGCTTTAACTGTCCAAGTTTGCGCCAGTGCCTTCCTTCTACCTCTAGTTGTTTGAACTAAGTAATCAAAATATACATAAGTTTATATGTTTATATTTTGTTCAAATGGATTTGACTCTGCTGTTTACTGGAAACTTTGTGCTCGTATGTGATTACCATCAGAAATTTTAATGAAGGTTAATGAGGGACAAGTGGAGGCCTGTGAATCACAACTCCACACCCTACTTCTGAAAGGGAGACAGACAAAGGGAACCCAAGACGACGACTCGCCTTGAAGTGCACCTCCCAACACCATATATTCCCATTACAGTCAATGCTTCCCACCAAACCAGTATAGGTCCCCTGCTAAGACAAATCACATCGTTATCATTTAGATGCATACAAGCAGACGCACATATTATATATGTGCACGCCCCTACACAAACAATTTGTATCTCATTTGCAAATAATACACACATGACACATATCAACACACACATAACAGCAAACAAGGACCAAGACATGAGATTGTGTTGCCAAACCTGTGGCCATTGACAATGATCCAAATTTTAAGTTTCAGAGACGAAGTACAAGCAACAAAATGTTGGTGTCATGCTCCACATACTGTGCTAACCCAGTGGTTCTCCCAAAATGATTGTGGGGTCCCCAGATGATTACCAGCTTAATACACAACATTGTTTTCTCACTCAGTAAACAGTAAACAAACCAAGATACACTATACTATACTATACTATACTATACTATACTATACTATACTATACTATACTATACTATACTATACTATACTATACTATACTATACTATACTATACTATACTATACTATACTATACTATACTATACTATACTATACTATACTATACTACACATAGGCCAAATTGCTCTGATCTACATGCTCACATAGATTAGCTATTTTGATTTTCAGGGTGGGGGGTCCCCAGTTCACATTATGATTATTTTGGGAGGTCACTGCCTGAAAAGGTTGAGAAGAAAGTGGACTGAAATACATATAGCCTAGTAGCCTAGTACAGATTTTTTTTTTTTTTACGTAAGTACAGTACTCAAGTAAAGGGACTTAGCTACTGTCCACTACTGACAACAAGAAACGAAACTGGGTATACAATATAATACAGCTTAAGAAAAGACAAGTGGTAAAAACCTTTATCAAAGATATGATGTGAGAATAAATTAACAACCAGGATATACAAAATATGCAGTGTACTATAATATACAAATACAACAGCTGTGCATATCATAAAGATGTTTAGGGGGTTTTGTCTAAACAGAAAGGTAGGAGCGCACACCAGTATTGGGGAGGTAAAAACTATGACTGAGAAAGGAGAGAGGCCGCACAGCTCATAGTCACGATGCCATCAATTTCATTCCCTGAAGAAGGCAACTTGTTGCCGAAACGTTGGGAAAAAAAAAAAAAGTGATGGCATCGTGACTACGAGCTGTGCTGCCTCTCTCCTTTCTCAGTCATAGGGGGTTTTGTCCATAAAAGAAAGAGAATAAAAACAGTGTATGCCGATTTACATATCTCACTCTCACACACATTCAGAAGGCCAGGATAGTGAGTGACTCTCAGTCATTTCAAGTCAAACAAGCAATTACTGGGATTCCTGCCGACACTTTGTTGTACAATGACCAGTAATTGGGATGCTCATAAATTATTCTAGCCCCCACAAATGGTCTCCTCTCAGACTGAGGGAGAGGCAGATGTTCAGTTGGGATGAAGAGTGTCAGGATTAATCTCTCTGTGTGTGTGTGTGTGTGTGTGTGTGTGTGTGTGTGTGTGTGTGTGTGTGTGTGTGTGTGTGTGTGTGTGTGTGTGTGTGTGTGTGTGTGTGTGTGTGTGTGTGTGTGTGTGTGTGTGTGTGTGTGTGTGTGTGTGTGTGTGTGTGTGTGTGTTAATTACACTAAGAGCCAAAGGGTGGACGGGCGGAGGGGGAAGGGTTGCATGTATAATGACTGTATATTTTACACATTCACACCTAGTTGGTGCCCAGTACATTAGTCTGTTGGCCACTGATGTCAACTTGCATGCCAGTTATAGGTGTCTATTTCTGTGCTCATGACAAATTTGGTGGCGACAGTGGACGTTCAGGCGAAAAGGAAAAGTATGTCTTGTCCATTATTTTAACTAATTCAGATGTCTCAGCAACCCATTAGGATTTGAACCAGTCACTATATCCATTTACAAACACTTGTGCCATTAACATTAGCACTATAGTTAAAACAGGTCTTTAGCACATGTATTCACATACATCAATGGCGGCTACAACCTGGCGAATCAAGAGCACCTATTAGTCACATGGACAGAAGAGACTGAGCCATGAGTAATATCGCACACCTAAACTCAAACACACCTGAAGACTTACTATCTGGTGTAATGTAACTCTAATGTATTTGGCTCTTTGACTCTGAAGCCTAATTTAAATTTCATCATTTGCCTGGAAAATGTTAGAGAGTCATCTGCTAACACAACCTCTCTACTCTTACATGTAGGCCTACCTATCCTGTGTTTCACGCTTCCTGCTGTTGCTGCTATACGACACCTTAATTGGGCTCAGTAAAGGCTTATCTTATTTTATATTTAAAAAATAAACACTTCCTGTGCAAAGATAATAGATAAAGATATGCACTTTGAACCTGCCACTCCACCACCGCTTTAACCCTCTCACCCTGGCACCATGACCTCCCCAGTTCATTCAGACTATTGTTCATCTGCCCTTCTGCCCAATACAAGCTCTCCCACCAAGGAGGATAGGTCAACCCCCAGACTGTACGGTCAACCCCCGACACAAGCCAAGAGGCCCCCTGACTCCAGGACAAGGAAGGAGTAAACATCTGCTCCCGGAGGAGGGCCTCAGCCTGGCAGATGGGGGACAACACGCACAGCACATAGGCGTAATGCAGCTCGTGCCTCTGGCTCCAAAATTCTGGAGGGAAAGATAGACAAAAGATAAGGAGGGGAGGGGGGGGGGGGGGGGTGAGGAAGAGGAGTTTGTGTTGTGTGGGGAGTGGGAGGCCGGGGGCTATGTATATAGGTAGGAGCCGGGGGAGGATCTCTATAGTGCCAATAGTGCTCTCATCACATGATGAGATACAGAGAGAGAGAGAGAGAGAGATGTAAGGGATGGAATGATGCCAAAGAGAATAATTCTAGATCGGACATCTGGTTAGGAGGCACGTTCCAGTGGTAGGAGACCCTGGGGCAGACCAAGGCGCAGTTGGAGGAAACACATCAACTCACTGGCCTTGGAGGAAGTCACTAATGTTGCTCTGGAGAGGGAAGTCTGGGACACTCTGGTGGAGCTGTTGCCCCCGCGACCCGAGAAGCGGTTGAAGATGGATGGATGGATGGATGGAGTAGTAATAAATACCCATGACAATGTATCTATTTGTATTTAGACCAGAATGGCACATGAGTCTTTTTGTCTCGATCAATAACACATCAACATAGGGCACGGTCGCCTCAAAGCTAGAAGGTCCTGGGTTCGCACTCGGGACGCTGTGGGTGCTGGCGGTGTGTTTCCTCCTCTGTGTCATCAGTGCCCATACCCGAGGCGGGGTTGGCAAAAGGGCCTTTCTATGTGGAGTTTGCATGTTCTCCCCGTGTCCCCCAGGGTAGGTACCCTCACAAAAAACATGCAGTAATCCTGGTCTCTAAACTGCCTCCCCCTGGCCAGCCCCCTGATGGAGGGGAAAGGAACTGGTTGGAATAACGTGTTCCTTCCACGCACTACGTCCAACCAGGGAAACTCCCCCCTGTCCAGGTGTAAAGGAGAAACTCACCTAACCCAGGATCACATTAGATGATTGACATAGGGGTGAAAAATGAGTTACAAAATAGTGGGATAAAAATGATCAAGAAAAACACATCAACAAGAGAGCTGGGTAATTATTCCAACTAAATGTTTCTAGATTGGCCTTCACTGTCATGTTACTTTGTATTGTGTAGACTGTAGAGCTATGACAAGCATCTGGTGATCTCTCAAACCAGTGAGGCAGGGAATGTGAGAATCAGGTCATGTGTGTGTACAGTACATACTATTGTGCACAACGTAATATTACATGAGGGATCAGTTGAGCTCGTCCATCTGTCAGTAGCAACGACGGGGCACCTTTTCAGAAGGATGATACATTCTGTTTAATTAATAAGGATTAACAGATAATACGTGTAAGAAATATATAACAGGAAGACTAATTCAATCTGAATATTTTCTAGAGCTTATTTCTAAATCCACAGGTTTCAAATTAATAAATATTTCATGAATACATACTGGAATGAGTGCTTATACGTGTACCGTTGCCAACTTGTCGCACACATCTTCATGTTTGCAACGTGTCACACTGTGACGTATGTGTGAGCTAATAGATCTGTTATTTTTACAGATTCTTTCAAATAGGGACTAAAGGCTACTAGCAGCATAGAAACTGTCTTTCTGTCTCATTAACAAGTTGGAACAATACACATGGAGTAGTGATGAGATTATAAGCTTTTCTCTTTCTTTCTTTCTTTCTTTCTTTCTTTCTTTCTTTCTTTCTTTCTTTCTTTCTTTATTCATTTTGGTGCAGGCTGCAGCATATAATTATAGTACAAAGAATGCAGACTGTGATGATGAATAAAGTATAATTCCATCATGATATCCTTATAAATTATATCTTAAAAGACTTAAGATTATATATTATTGTACATATGCACTGTATGTATTATCCCCTACTCTGAGACGTTATTGATCTGTTGTACAGCTCTTTGAAAGCTGAGGTGTTTATCAGTGGCCCTTTACCGCAGAGGAGAGATTGTTGGCAATGAACACATAGAGACAACGCACTGCCAAGGTAATCTAGGTAGGATCATACTGTAGGTAAACCAAGATCCTATCATCAGCCTAAACATTATAATATCAATAAATAGTACATTGAAACTATACAAACTATAGGATGCCAGGTTAACAAATGAACGTGGCATCTGTCTAAATAACATTAACACTAACAATAACATTTTAACCTTTGCATAAGACTGCATGGTCGTCAATGCTAGGGGCTAAAGTGGAGTCTGAAAAGGTGAGTCTTCAGATTACAGGAGACTACAAAGGAGAAGAGACAAGAGGAATCAAAACAAGAAGGAAACATAACAATGCAGCAGTAATCTTGAGAAAGCCACCTCAACACCTGCCCAAAGAGGGCGTCCACCAGACTCCTTCTTCAACCCCCAAACCGCATCCGGTCAACCTCCTCTCCTGTCACCCACTAACAAAAGAGCCTACCCCCACCCACTCCTGAGTGCCATTTTTAAACCCCCCTTAAACCTCTCTCTGCATCCACTTCCACCACTGACTTCAAGACCTCAGCCAGTTTTGGTAAATGGTAAATGGTGCATTTATATAGCGCTTTTATCCAAAGAGCTTTACACAGTTTGTGCATTAGATTCACCCATTCACACACCAATGCACCAATGGCAAAGGAAACCATACTAGGCACCAACCTGCACATCGGGAGCAATTAGGGGTTCAGCGTCTTGCTCAAGGACACTTCGACACTAACTCTGGGGGAGCCCTGGGCTGAACTGGAAACCTTGCGGTTCCCATCTCGCCATTCTACCGGCCACTCACCCCTGAGCCACTGCAGCCAGATTTGACACAATCATCACAGTTAAAAGAGATCTCCATGAGCATAAAAGTGACAAATTCAGACATAGGGGTTTGCAAAGCTGCATTGACTTGCATCGTTCCCGAGTAGACAGGTGCCCTAGGTGTACTACTAATGTTCGCCTGTTGGTCTGTCTGTGTACCTTTTATGCCCATTATGGAGATGCTGGATGAAATTAATATGATATATATATATATATATATATATATATATATATATATATATATATATATATATATATATATATACTGAGGTCATATAGACTGTCCTCCAAATATTATGATAATAGATACTGCACTAATTGCTGATAACAGGTACAATGGGTACAACAGGTCTTCTATGTCTTCTGACAACTTAAACAGGTAGGCCTATTGCATTACCGGAAGGATGGCCATTGCCTACTTTAAATCAATTTAAATCAAAGCTGAATCATTTTCTGTTTGCCTGCTGCCTTTGAAATTCTTCAACTTTACATTATTCTTCTATTGTTGTTGAAATGTGCTTGCTCTTCCTTGCCTTGGTGCCAAGAATGACCTGAGATTGTAGCACTTGAAAAAGTCTTTAAAATGTTTACATGGTTCTGTTCTGGTTGACTGAGCACACTTTCTATATTTTAATCATATAGGCCTACAATGGCCTGCTTAACATGTACACACATTCACAGTCACACATGGGAGATACCCAGGGAAACCACTGTCAAATACAATTATAGCCAGACCACAGTGATGAAGTACTGTATTATTATTATTATTATTATTATTATTATTATTATTATTATTATTATTTTCATTTAACTATTGGGGAAAAGGAAATTGACAAAACAAATATTTAAAACATATACAAGGTTAAATGCAGGTTATTTACCTTCCTGTTATACCATGTTATGGAATAACAGACAGCAGACAGCAAGAGGTAGTCAAGAACCTGATAAAATCTATTTAGTGGTTATATACTACCACCTGCTGTCTATTTGTTGTATTACAGACAAGACGTGCTCCGTGAGCGGGCCGTGCTCAGTGAGGGCGGTGATCAGTGAGGGACCGGAAGTGCGTTTTTCCCCCGCTTGCACGTGCACGCACGCACATGCACGCACGCGCAACATCATGCGCGTGCACGACACGCACTTGCTGGTGCGCGCTTAAATGCGGGTGTATAGTACCAGCTGTGCTTAATCATAATTACGTGCTCGGTTTGGAAAAGTTTTATGTAGTTTGTTGTAGGTAATAGTTTCATTGAAAGCTTATTAGTTGGTGTGTGCATATTTGAAGAAATGCAAATCTAACAATAATAAAATGATATGCAATAATAGGCTAGGCCTATATGGTCGAATATGATATCAAGGCATTTTTAAGTAGGCTAATGTAATAAGTTGCTATAACCCCGTACCCCTGTCCCACACAAGTGATACTTGTTCAGACCATAGACCACAGACACAGGACCATATGCATTGGGGGACAGTTCTTAAGAATGTGTTGTTGCGACTGTAGGCCACTGTTTACTATGAAAACCTGCATTTCCCGTCAGTCAGTCAGTAAGTGTGTCATGTCACGCCTCGTGACACGTCACGCCACCATATATGGCCGTTTCCATATATGATATAAGATCACGACACTGACCTCATCAAACCCTGGATAGCCATACATGGAAAAGACTGGATCATTACCTAGATCTCCATATATGGAGCTGAGCCGGCCAGCAACTCTACAAACCCTTAGATCTCCATATATGGAGCTGACCTGTTCTGACATTCCATATGTTGATTCACCCCCACCTGTCCTTCCTCTTCGATGTTTCCCTTTTGACTGATACCTGTCCATTCAAACTCTAGACGGGCCCGCCCCAAAGTTATTAGTAGAGTTCTCAGGCCCAAAAATGAAGGCCCGGCCCTACCTGGGCCCTCATCAAACCCTGTACACTCAAGACACTGCCCCCACTGCTACCCTTAGATCTCCATATATGGAGCTGACCTGTTCTGACATTCCATATGTTGATCTGACCTCATCAAACCCTGTACACTCAAGACACGCTCCATGGCCAGTACAGAATTAATTCCATATGTTGATCTGACCTCCCCATGCCAAAGCACCAGCGCTCGCCCAGCAGTCTGCCGTCACCCAGGCAGATGTGTGCACGTGACCTCACTTCTCGCCCTCAGGGCGTCGTATAGTCCGATTGGCAAGATGGTCTACTCTACTGTTATTTATCTTTCTATTCCCACAACAATATAGTCTACAGAAAAATATGGCATATTTTGGACATCATTGATCATGACTAATACATTTTTAAGAAATGTATTTTTTTTTAATGTAATCGTTTGACAGCCCTATACTATATATATATATATATATATATATATATATATATATATATATATATATATATATATATATATATATATGCAGTGCATATATATGTGTGTGTGTGTGTGTGTGCATATTATGCACACACACACACACACACACACACACACACACACACACACACACACACACACACACACACACACACACACACACACACACACACACACACACACACAATTGGTATTATTAAAGTGGAGACGTTTAGCAATGTTGCTCATTCCACGGACGCGTGGTCATGACAAGCTGTACCTCGTTGTAAAGGTGATTAATCAACGATTAAAATGATGTAAAACACAATACCAATTGGTATTATTAAAGTGGAGAAATAATGGACCAAAGTTAAGTTTCCGGTCCCTCACGGATCACCGCCCTCACGGAGCACGGTCCCCTCACGGAGCACGTCCCGCTCACGGAGCACGGCCCGCTCACGGAGCACGGCTCGCTCACGGAGCACGTCTCGTCTGCGAGACTGCAGCTGGGTGCTATTTGAGAGGAGATGAGAAGTACGCTGTAATACAGCTACCATCCAGTAGGAAAATGAAAATACAGCGAGGGTAACTGGACAGTCTCTTAAATATTTGTAACCACCACTTGACCACTAGATGGCGCACCGGTAGAGCCCAACAGATGACCTCAGCAAATCAACAGCCCTGTAACCAGGCAGAAACAAGGAGACACAGATGAACCAAAATATGACAGTACCAAGAATGTAGTTAACAGCTGGAGCTGGTGCGTGTGGGGTGTGTGTGCGTGTGTGCGTGTGTGTGTGTGTGTGTGTGTGTGTGTGTGTGTGTGTGTGTGTGTGCGTGTGTGTCTGTGATGTCATAGTAAATGCGACCTGCTGTCGCAAATAAGCCCATATATGGAGATCCCTGATGTCATAAATGCAGCAACTCTACATCTGACCTCAAACCCTTAGATCTCATATATGGATATATGTCAGAAGTACCTGTTATGACACTCAATATGTTGATCCTTCACCATCCATCCTTCTTCTCGATGCCTCACTTTTGACTGATACCTGTCCATTTAAACTCTAGACGGGACTGCCCCAAAGTTATTAATGCAGCCACGATCGGCAGCCGAGTTCTCAACAAGCCCGGCCCTATCTGGGCCCTCATCAAACCCTGTACACTCAAGACACTGCCCCGCTGCCACCCTTACATCTCCTGACCTGTTCTGACATTCCATATGACCTCATCAAACCCTGTACACTCAAGACACGCTCAAGACACTCAAGACTCCCCTCTGAAACTTGGTGCATTTATAGATATACTGTAGATAGAAGATAAACGTGTCACGTGACGTGTCAAACTAGGGGTTTAAAATTAGAAATGTTTGCCTTATGGATGTTAATGGTACCAAACTTTCAACCCCTGAATTGACCATGAACCACCATTTTTGAGGGCCCCTCCAGGTTAAACATAAAAAATGCCATTGACAATGGACAGAGTTTAATGTTAGTTTTTTCTGTGTTTGTTTTGTCCTCAATGTTGTAAAATGATAAGAGCGATTACTATTGCAATTTATTTTGGGTCATCATGACCCTTTTTTTGCTTAGATTGACTGGCCTAATTGTTCCTCACTCTACTACCATGGTAGTAGAGTGAGGAACGGCATAATTATTATATTATATAAAACAGCCTCAGTGCACTGAGGCTGTTTTATATAATGTTGCTATCTGCTGGGCGTGAGAAATAAGGTAAAATAAACATGAAATAAACACGGGGCGAGATATCCATGGTTTGGGGCGAGATATCCACGCTGTGGGGCGAGATATCCACGCTTTGGGGCGAGCTATCCATGGCTTGGGGCGAGCTGTCTTCACTTTTCGAAATTCCGGGCTAGCCGTCTTCACTTTTCGCAGGGGGCGAGTTGGCAAAGGGGCGAGATGACCTGTTACCGTCAGCAGCACAGGTGAACTTGATCATTTCAATCATGAGTAATCAGTCCCAAAGTTTACTCTGCGTGACTGCGTCAAAATCATAAAGGTCAAAATACTGAAAATAGGTCTCAGACTCGAGACCACCTGACATTTGGGCAGGAAGCATTGGGCAGAAAACTCCTTCGGGACGGGTCCATTACAAAGGATAACACAAAAAAGTCCTGCTGGGGACTTGTTGTTACCATTGTCTCTCTATTTGTCTTTTGTGAATACCACCGGCATTTTTGTTGTGGTGTTGTCTGCTTCATTGGGACTTTGGGAGGATAACTGGATTGTCTGGATGTTACGGGCCGGTTGTTTAGGGCTTCAATACCAGCACATTTGTGACCACTGACCAGCTGTATCGCCACTAAAACTGTTGTCCGCTAGGTGTAACCAGATGTTCAATATAACTAATTTAGACATTAAGTACTAACTACCGTGTGTGGTCTTGTTTGAAGTGGTATATGTCCACACCAATAAAACCATCACATAATCTCTTCTCTCCGTCTCTTTCGCTCTCCCTGTTTCTTTGCATACTTTAAAAGAGAATGGGAAATGAGGTATAATTGTGCTGTTTGATGGACTGTCTGTTCTAATTATATTGCTCTCATCACTACTTAAAGTCACCAGTCGACACCAGGCCCATCGCTATATACTAGTCCACAAAGTCAGCATATCTGGCTTTGTTTGGTATGTCTCCATGGAGATTTACGTCCTTTGATCTGTCTCAGGAGGGTAGCCTACTCCTTATAACTAGCTTACTCAAAGGGAAATGGTGCAGAAAAATAGACTGTGGGATAACCATGCACTGCAATAACACTAGTCATGAAAATGTTTTATCTTTGAAAAGTAACTTTTGTAGCTAATTGACTGTTCCCATATTTTTGGGACTTGTGGGTTTTGAATGTGTCATCCACAATGTAAACTTGTAGCAAGAGTAAAAATACAAAAGGTGAAAGTGCACATAATATGTAAGTATATTTACTCAATTTACTCAATACAATCCTACTGATTCACCTGCAGTGAGGAGCCCCCACCGGGAGAAAGCCTTCGTCCTACTCCTCCGAGTCCTCCCGTCCAACACTCCCCGCTGACAGGAGCCACCCCATTGACCCAACCCGTAGGAATACGTGCAGTGGTATCACTCTCCCCGCCCCCGCTTCTCTCCCCAGAACACGAGACTATTGTGTTTATAGCTAGATACTAGACATTGCACCACGATGGATTTGAACCCATGCACAACCTCCGCAGTATAGGTTGGTCATTGGTTGGCAGGCAATAATAATCACTCTCGCAGCAACTAACTAACTAACTAACTAACTAACTAATAATACAATTTCTGAGTTTATTTTTTCTTTACTTAACTATTTCCATTTTTGATACTTATACTCCGCACTGTATCTCTGAGGCAAATTATGTACTTTTTACTCCAATTATTTGACAGCTTTATTTGCAGGATAATTAATAGAAAACGTACATTTACTGATTTCTGAAATATGAATGAATGAATGAATGAATGAATGAATGAATGAAATTTTTATTTTCGTGTCATGCCACTTTGGCCCATCCCATATGGGATTATATGACACATTTCACAGAATACACTGAACACTTCCTGTTCATACATATTTGTAAATTATTCGAACAAACAAACAAAGAAAAGAAAAGAAAACGAAAACAATCATAACAAATAAGCAATAATAACATTGCATGGATGCACCTGGGACGTATCCTCACTGCTCCTCAGTGATGTATCCCAAGATCATCTGGGTTTCGGGTCTCGCGAACATCATGCCCCTCCCTCACTCAGATGACCCAGCCGGGGTGATCAAGTCCCGACTTATGTCCCAGTAGCTACCTTCGATCAGAGCCACTATAGGGAAAGACCAGGGCCACACAATCCGCCGCTCCAGAACTACTCGGCCGGGACTGGGAGGTTTACCAATCTGGCACATGGAAGCACTAGGCTCTGTGGGTTGACTCCTGTCCGGGCCCCTCCTACGTCTCACCAGGTCCACTCCTACTCTCACCAGGTCCAAGACCTGTGCCAGCAGACTTCCATAGCACCAGACACTTCTGTGGAATTGGCCATTCTGTATAATGGGTACTTACATTGGTACTGAACGAAAATACATCGCTTGGATGCACCTGGGACATATCTTCAGTGATGTATCCCAAGATCATCTGGGTCTCACGAACATCATACCCCTCACTCGGGTGACCCAGCCGGGGGGGATCAAGTCCCGACTTACATCCCAGTAGCTACCCTTGAACAGACCCACTAGGGAAAGACCAGGGCCACACAATCCGTTGCTCTGGAACTACTCTGCCGGGACTGGGAGGTACAATTCTGGCGTGTGGAGGGACTAGGCTCTGTGGGTTGACTCCTGTCCGGGCCCCTCCTACGTCTCACCAGGTCCACTCCTGCTCTCACCAGGAGTACCGCCAGGACCTGTGCATTGCACCAGACTCCCAGCACCAGACACTTAATTCAGGAGTGGTTCTGCAGGCTCCGCTTGCAGCTCGAATGGCCCTCCTAAAGGCCTCATTGAAGGTTTTTGGGCTTCCTCCTCACGGAGGATGCAGGCTGGGGCACAAACCCAACCTGCTCCCGGGGTGCCGTCGTCTACATTCTGGCTGTCACGCGTCTCTCCGGTGGTCACCAGACTATACCTGGTTGTCACAGTCTATTCCTATGAGTCACTATAGTATAAATAGAATACCTCAGAACGAAAATACATCGCTTGTATGCACCTGGGTAGTATCCTCAGTGATGTATCCCAAGATCATCGGGTAAGTATCTGTAAGTAGCCTATAGCTTAATTTAAAAGTCAAAATGTAATGCAGCCTGCAGAACTTTTACTTGTATCAGGGTGGTACTTACTTGAAATCTGAGTAGGCCTACTTCTCTTCCACCACTGGTGTTTAGCTACAGACAGGCAATAAATCATGTCAGGTCAGGTGTATGACTAAATGTCTGCAACAATAGTAAATACAATACACATTGAAGCTCACTCAACCGCCCAAGATTTACTCTCTGCTACAGGTTGGTAGCAGCCAGACCTAAGTTTGGTTTCACTGTACATATATCAGGTTCCTGCAACTTTCTCCAACAATCCACTTTGTTGCACCGTGTTGCATTACCAGCTCTGAGGTGTAATGCAGGTGTCTGTCACAGTGAAGGTGTGTGTGTGTGTGTGTGTGTGTGTGTGTGTGTGTGTGTGTGTGTGTGTGTGTGTGTGTGTGCATGCGTGTGTGTGTGCGTGCGTGTGTGTGTGTGTGTGTGTATGAGAGAGAGAGAGAGAGGTTCTTGAAGTTACTGTGAACATGACAGGTGGCACAGCATAAGCAACACAGCATGCTCTTAGTTAATTAAAGGTACTGAATTTGCTAAACATGACAGGTGTGTGCGTGTGTGGAAGCGTGCATGGTGTATGTATGTGTGTATGGGGCTTTCAGATTTGCAACTTATATGTTCTGTCAATGCTAATTTACTGAGAATTATACCATGCATGCTGGGACACAGAAGCCTATGCAGGAAAAAACGTATAGTGCCTAACTTAGTGCATAAGTTAAGTTTTAATAATTAGAGTAGAGTTAATAACCCCGTTTTGTCAAGATTTTTACTTACTAATTTGGAGGTTCAATTCCATGGCTGGGTCATACCAGAGACTGTCAAAATGGTACACAGTGCCTCCCTGTTTGGCACTCAGCATCAAGGGTTGGATTGGGGTAAGTGGCAGTCCCTGCGACACACTAGCATCATGTCCAAGAGTGCACTTGTACATCATGGTTGGAGGGCAGAAACAGGAGATAGGCTCCTTTGGGAAGTTGAACCATTTGTTCCCAAAGGTACTTACTTACTTAGACGAAGATATGAATGGTTTAAATCTGAGAGTTTCTGAGACTAAATGTTATAGCGCATTAACAGACTTGTACCAAATCTTTCTAATAAAACCTAATACCTAAAAGCCCCCCTTTTGAATGCAATGATGAGCAATATAAAAAATGGCAACGCATCCTGCAAATAATCATAAATAAATATATGTTTAATGTGTGGTTCTTCATTACAACTTATATTCTTTGTATGATAGGGAAGACTATTTTGTCTATTTTACCGTGATTTCTATTTAAGGCACTCTCATTATTAGACTTCAATTTACGATAAAGTTAGATCATAACTTACCGAATTGTCCTTCAACTGAACCTCTTTTTAACCCTCTTTAACCCATTTTTACCTGTTAGTGTGGTCACATTGATTCTCTGCACCTGTGTATATTGAAACGCAGCACATACCTCAAGTCCTCAACCCTCATGAAGGCAGCTTTCCTTTCGCTTCTATGCACAGTTGATTTCTTTCTTTATGTATGTATTTATTTACTTACTTATTAATTTTAACAAATGCATTAAATTCTATTACTAAGTCCAGATAGGTTGAGAGCAAGTGTCAAGTTGAATATGCAGGGTCATCATCATTTCCCTGTAAAGACCTATAGAGTTGGGGTGGGGGGTGATTAAGGAAGTGTGGCTGTAATATAAGCAAACAGAGCATGTGAAGAGAGGGGAAATGGCCTGTCCCAATAATCACGGTCCCATAGAGGAGCATTCAGCACTTTCACCTCTCATCGCTGGGGTTTCTTTCTCTCTCTCTCTCTCTCTCTCTCTCTCTCTCTCTCTCTCTCTCTCTCTCTCTCTCACTCTCTTCAATGCAGAATGTCCCTTGGAGCAGTGGTTGGTTTATGGACCAGCCCTGACACCCACAGGAAGTGTAAACACAGGTCAAGTGTTAAAGTCCAACCCGCCAATTCTCACCTCCATTAAAGAGTGTCTCTACAGAGAACCCTGGAGCACCTGGGAAGAAGCCAGTAAAAGTCCCTTAGGGGCTTGTGTTGATGGGTTTCATATTGCATACCGTATGTACTAAATACAGGGGCCCTGTCATTGTGCTAAGTGTGATGTCACACTGTTGTTATGTTGCTAAAGGCGTGCCTATTGTGGTCTGGCCTGCTGCACCAGTGTCACAAAGAGAAATGCATGTCATTTTGTGATGCTCTGCAAGAATGATTCTAATACCATCTCAAATACCTGCCAAATTGGTTACCAGCGTACGTATACATCCGAACGATAAAGCCAGATGCTGTATGGACAAATACAGGAAAATAGTCCATAAAATTTATTGTTTTACCAGCAAAGGCGACATTTTGAGCATCTTGCTCTTCCTCAGTGGAAGAGGAGAAGGAGAGCTAGACGCTCAAAATGTCACGTTTGGTGTTAATAATTAAATCACATTCTGGGCATGTCATGGGGCAGAAATTCAGCTAAAATAGATGAACATTTGGCGAAAATAGTAGTTCTAGAAGCTTGTAAATTGACTATTTCATGCAAATAGGTTTGCTGTAAAGGGGAAGAGGAGGTGACCAAATATAGACCCCTGGGGGACCCTGGGTCAACAACAGAGTTTAAGTGGTTAATAAATATCTATGGGAGCATCATTTACGTTTATAGTTTTAGGCACCTATACTCAACTTTTATATTGTGTTATACTGTTATCCTATTTTAATTAGCGTTGCTTTTCTTTCTTTCTTTCTTTCTTTCTTTCTTTCTCTATATGTCTGTTCGTCCGTCTGTCCGTCCCATCCATCCAGAATGGTGTACATTGGCATGCCAACCCAATAGTAAGAACTGCAATGGTCACAGTGGCCAGTATTTCATACATTTTTGTCTCTAGGATATGCTTGTGTGGAATAGAAAACTGCAAATGAAAGATACAAGAGCCACAAAAACATGTATCCTGTTTTACTGAGGCGAACCTGATTTGGATAGGTACACATTATCTGGTGTCTAATGGAGGTGGTTTGTGTGTGTGTGTGTGTGTGTGTGTGTGTGTGTGTGTGTGTGTGTGTGTGTGTGTGTGCTTGTGTGTGTGTGTGTGTGTGTGTGTGTGTGTGTGTGTGTGTGTGTGTGTGTGTGTGTGTGTGTGTGTGTGTGTGTGTGTGTGTGTGTGTGTGTGCGTGCGTGCGTGCGTGCGTGTGTGTGTGTGTGTGTGTGTGTGTGTGTGTGTGTGTGTGTGTGTGTGTGTGTGTGTGTGTGTGTGTGTGTGTGTGCGTGCATGTGTATATGTGCACGTGTGGTGTGTGCACAAGTCTATGTAGGGGTCTGTGTAGGTATCCAGTTAAAACTCAAAGAGTGTAGAATTAAACTAGAAAAAAGTGCCCCTCTGGGGGAACAGTGGTTCCCAAACTTGTTCATGTCAAGGACCCCCAAATTGACAACAATTAGCCTGCGGACCCCCATTTGAAAAGATATGCCAGAGACCCCCATAAGAGAATATCTTTACGACTGTAGCACTAGCAGTGATTCTCAACCTGTTTAATTTCAAGGATCCCCAGTTTGACATGCATATTAGTCTACAGACCCCGATTTAATGGCATTTCAAATGTTCTATCTCTGGGACCCCCAGTTTATATTGTAAAATCAATTTAAGTTAATTAAACAATTGTACACTCTCAGAGTTACAAACCCATAAGGGTCCATTTGGTTCCAAACTATCATTTAGCTGGGGACCTCCTGGAACTCCCTCAATGACCCCTGGGGGTCCCTGGGGACCCCACTTTGGGGGAACCACTGCTCAAGGATAGTCTGTGATGTTGTGATGTTCATGTTCAAAACTTTGGAAACCAATCTTAGCCAATCAGGACGGTATATGAGATATCAAACAGACCTGTCTTGATGACTATAGAGATCATCTGAAGGAGTAATAAAAGTAAAATAATGTGTATTACATAAGTCGGCCTACTGGTGGGCAGTGGTGGCGCTATAATGAGCAGATATGAAAAATACAGGGCAAAGGTTTTTCCTTGGCCTCTAGTCTAGGGAGTGTGCATACAAAGATTTACACATGATCTGTGCAGTTAGGTAAAAACACAAATCGGCCAGTTATAGCCCCACCGTGAGGCTGATTTGAACATGACGTGTTCATGATTTGCATCATGTTTTTTCGGGCCAAACAAAGAATTAGAAAGTAGAAAAAAACGGCAGATTTTAACACATTTTTTTTTTTTTTTTATTTTTTTTTTAAGGTATATTCAGTGATTTCACTTAATTCAAATATCACTTATTTTTTTGTTTTGTTGTGATAATCCTCCCTACTATAGAGTGTGCTGGCCATATAAGGAGTTCCTCCCTGTCCCCAGTTAACCCCTGGGGGTCAAAAAACCTTAGGTTTCGTTTTTGACTCTCTATCCTGATTGGACGAAAGGCTGGGTCCCACAGCCAAAAACGAAACCTAAGGTTTTTTGAGTGAAATCACTGAATATACCATTAAGATATTTTTTTGCGGCTTACGCCTTTTATTGATTTTTGAAGGGACAGACAGTAGGCTGACAGGAAACGGGAGAGAGATGGGGGGATGACATGCAGTAAAGGCCGTGTCGGGTCCGGGAGTCGAACCCGCGGCACACTGCGACTGGATTACCAGTCCGGTGCCCAGACCGTTACACTACGGCCTGGGCCTTTTGTTGTTTTTCTTCTTTGTAATTATTTGTTTGGTCCAAAATATTGTGTGTGTTGTCATGATTTGTCACGACAAGAGTTGGCTTCGTACGACGCTTAAAAGGTCTTTAAATAAATACGTTTTGAAATGTCTATGGGAAAAATGCATTGAGATTCATTTCCTGGGGCTGGTGTCGTCATGAAAGGGGGCGGGACTGCGACGCTCTATAGAGAGACTGTGTACCGACATGTGTGATGTTTGGACAAAGATCTGCAGGTGTACTGGTGGTGCTATAACAGGCCCATATGAAAAAATCACACCTGTGTTAAGTGAGTAGTGCAACTCCTTGTGGGGGTCCACGGGGGGGGGGGGTTCCAAACCCACAGCAACGCACCCATGTTGGGGGGCCCCGGGGGGTCCCTGGAACATCCAGACCCCCAGAAACGTGCCCACGTTTCGGGCCACCCGCATCCGAAACGGTTGAGAAAATAATGACTGTACCCTCTCTTGTACTGTACTGTCACTGTACTGTACTGGCACACCCAAAATCATCCTATATACAGTTAATATGTGCGTGTGTGTTTGTGTGTGTGTGTGTTAGGTTGCGCACAGGTGGTGAAAAACAGCCACGCTGTTTTCGTGCTCAGACCCACACAGGCACCCACCCACCCAGCCACCCAGTCACACACATAGCTCCGTAAACCGCAAGGGATTGTTTGCACCACTCAAAAAATGGGGCAGAAGTTCAGCTCTATAGCATCCAGGGAGTGTATGTGCAGAGTTTGGCTCCGATCAACGGTGCCAGAGATTAGACGCACGCACGCACGCACCCCAGTTCCCATGCCTTCAGGCCTGGTGGAGACAATGAACACTGATTTGACTGTGTCTAACTCAGTCTAAACTGTCTATATCCACAACTGATATATTGTAGTATTTACATGTCAGAGCAGGCTTGGGTGGAGTGCCAGACAGTTTGATTCGAATACACACATTGCCCTGTCCCCAGCACACATCCCTGCAGAATGGGATGGCCATATGAACAGATACTGTGCAGGGAAAGAGATAATCCCTCATTAACTTGGTAATGACCAGGACAGTATAGGCCTACTATGAGTGCATGGGAGCACCCTGGAATGACTTTCTGCCTAAATGCCCCACAATTAGCCCAGAGAAGAGCTACTCATACAGTAGCCATTCACACAAGATTGGTGTTAATGCTAATGGTAACAGAACCACGCTGAGGTAACTCAGGTCTCCCTGATTGCCTCCATACATGTAAATGACAAACACACATCATCTGCATTAGCAACATGGGTTGGATGCATAGTCAGGATGGGAAACATTGCTGAGAATATATAACTGAAGACATAACTAACTAATAGGCTTAGTTTATGAATGTGATATATTCACTGCCATTGTCTTCGAAAAACCCGTTTACCCGACCCATATCATTGTCTCCACCAGGCCGAAGGCATGGGGAGCGAGTATGTTTTGCACTCCATCCGTCTGTCCGTGTGTGCATGTGTGTGTCTGTCCGTCCGTCTATGGACAGCTAATCTCCGGCACCGTTGGCTTGATCACAGCCATACTCTGCACACACACTCCCTGAATGCCACAGCTGAACCTCTGCCCCAAGATTTTCACATTGGCCTCTTATAACGCCACCAGGAGGCCGCTTTGTGCAAAACAACTTTTTGGACAGTACACCTACAGATTTTGTCCAAACATCACGCAAATTGGTACACCGTCTCTCTAGAGCCATTCAACGAAACAGGTCATTTAGATTTTTCAGACACCATCCTGATTGGCTAAGAGTGCACGGTTTCAAACAAAATGCCGCAAATCATGAACACATCGTGTGATTTCCATGAAATTGTGCACACACATTCCCACTAGGCAGAGGAAGAAATGCCACTGAAACATTTTCAACTCAGCCTCATGGTGGTCCCTAGAGGCCCAGGAAAAACCTTTTCACATCTGCTCTTTATAGCGCCACCAGGAGGCCGACATATGTAAAACACATTTTCTAATATTACTCCTTCAGATTTTATTATATATATATATATATTTTTACATTATCAGTATTTTCAGTTTTTTACCTGCACACTGCACACCCTCCTATTCTGTGGTTCTGCTGCTGTCACTGATACCTTACACTCCTACAGGGATCTTATTTTAATTTATCATATCATATCAGTACTTAAGACTAGGGCTGCACGAAAAGATAATATACGATAACACAGCTGAATATTGTGATGATATGAAGTGAGTAATATTGAAGTATAGTTTGAATTAATTTCTGCTTTAGGTTTGCTGCTAGCATAGAACCCAGACAATGAAAAGCATTCACTGAAAAAATAAAAAAGGCGTCAGAAAGGACTCAAAGGAGGAGAAAGGTATTATGTATTTCCATTTCAACAAGGTTTTATTGAAAATATTGCACCTAGTTACAGGTGCTATTGACAATGAATACATGCCATCCAACTTAGAAATACAGTTTCTCACGGCTCCCCTTAAAACTTTTTTTCCCTAATCGAAACAAAAACACCCTTTATACCTTGATTGTTAAATGAATAAAAACCTGAAAACAAGTTAAATAATTAGCAGAGCTCTGAGTTATTGGCCAAAAGTGTTGATATGTGAAAGTGTGAAAACATGGCACGTATACCATTTATCGCAGTCCAAGTATGTATATTTGCGCATGCTGATAGTGCTTTTTGATGTATGCGGCCCTATACTCTATGCTGTTTTTATTATTATTATTGGTCAATCATTTTTTAATGATTAATATTCACAGCCACTCAATGGATGACAATATAAAAGTAGGTGTGCAAGAGGTCAAAGTGTGTGTGTGTGTGTGTGTGTGTGTGTGTGTGTGTGTGTGTGTGTGTGTGTGTGTGTGTGTGTGTGTGTGTGTGTGTGTGTGTGTGTGTGTGTGTGTGTGTGTGTGTGTGTGTGTGTGTGTGCAAGTGCAAGTGCAAGGCCTTCAAACTGACACGTATTGCAGAGGTGATTTTAACTCGAGTGAAACTTAAATCCCATGGCTTGGACAGGGATTTGAGGGCTGGCCATACAAGACTAATTCCCCATGATAAAATACATGCCAGTTTGGCAGTGTTACCAACATTATTTAAAAGTGTATAGTGTAAGCAGTATAGTGAAAGCAGTAAACTAACTAGAACTGCACTCTGTCGAGTGCCTATACTTGCTTGTTGCACACAAGTACTAGTGCGCAAGCAGAGCGTGCAAGTACTGTAGACCGCTACAAACGTTCAAATCTCAGCCTCTCTGTGAAAGAACGTTTGCAATATTGAATTATTAGGTTTAGCTATTTGCTACGTAACTTGCTTTTGGAGGAAAAAGAGTAGTATTTTGAAGTATGGTAATGATTACTTATGCCTGTTATGGCAGTGGTGTCAGATTACATACATACGTATACACTGAAACATGTCATTGTTACGTCACCATCGATAACCAATTATACCCTGGCATTGGTACATATATTCATCACGTCATATGCTCATATATATATATATATATATATATGTATATGTAATTTCTGAGTTGATTAGTGGTATAATGTGGTTACTCGGGTAGTTTGATGCATATGTCCCTTTAATCCACCCGACACTGAAACATATCATCATTACGTCACCATCGTAAACCAATTATACCCTGGCATTGGTACATATCTTCATCACGTCATGGGACATACGCTTCGTAGCATGACGGAAAACATACCTGCACGGTCTACTTCCATATGTACCGTGCCAGCATATGACGTCATATCATATGCTGCTAAGGGACATACGCATCGTAGCACCTGACTGATAACATTACTTGCACGCTCTGCTTGCGCAAGTAACTACAGTAATCATGTGACATACTGCTCTGGGGTTTTACCAGGTCAAATCTGATCAAGGTTTAGCTTTAAAGTCATGAGGTCAAGTAAAGTAAAAAATCAGACCCGTCTAAACTGAATGGTGTTGTGTGTGCTGTGTCACCTGTTGGTACCCTAAACAGACAGACATAGAGACACACATTGCTGTTCCTTCCCATGATGCACTTGTGCACAGTGTGAAGCTCAACAGCACCACTTTTTCACCTGTAGGTACCCTAAACAGACAGACAGACATAGCGACCCTAAACAGACAGACAGACATATAGGGACACACATTGATGTTCATTGGAGTCAGTGGCTGCACCACTCAAAAAGAACTAAAGTCTCACAGCAGAGGAGCAGATATATATATATATATATATATACACCGGTATATATATATATTGGCTTCTATTTCAGCATGCAACATACCAGGGTGAGAAAGGCTGTCGTATTTATTAGCTTGGAATCTCCATAGACAATGGCAGGACTCTGAACTGTCCTCCAATGAGAAACTCACATGAGTCTCTTCAATTCGGCTCTGCAGGATTGTCAGAAATCTATTCTATCTTTGCATTCATATAGGCCTACCTGTATTCTTTGTCTTTTACTACCCTGCACACAATGAAAGAAGGCAACTTTTATGATGCCTCCTAATAAAATAATAATTGGACATTTTTGTCAGAATTAATTTTTTTCCACGGACATACACAATTAGTGGACAATATCACCAGAAACACAAAGAGCTAGAATGACCATAACAGGTCTGTAACTATGAGAGTGTTAAAACGTGTACACTGCACACTCTCAGGGGCACTTGCAAATAAACATTTGAGAACCACTAGTACTAGTTGGACTCTAATATGCCATAATGCCGTAGAAAATAAGTGTCATACATATTCCGAAGAAAACCTGAAGACTGGACATTCCGTATTGGGTCTTTTGATAAAAATAAGAACGTTATAGGCCTATAAATGGTGTGTAAAAAAGTGAAACAGTTCAGGATTTACTTAATTGGTCAGATAGCCTCTATTTGATTATACAGATATTATGTTTATTTATTTTATTTTATTAGAACAGACTTTCTAACTAACTTTGAATTGAAATTGCACTGAATTGTGTGGAGACTTGAAGCCAGGATCTATATGTGTATTGGAGTCAGACAGAACATTACCCATGCTCTTTCGTTGGACTCCCTGTCATAGGTATAAAGACCTATCCCTTTGTTAACACATAATGACCTATACAGGTACAGTGGCAAGGTGACAACGAGCAAGCCATTCTGAAACATTCTGCAAATTGCTTCATAAACTCATTAGTGATGGATGTGCATTTCAACAAGAAAGAAAGAGATTACAGTGCTTGCTAAATGTGTTGAGGAGGTGACAAACCTGTCCCCTTTCACATTCATAATAATAATGATGATGACTGTGTTTCTCCATGCTTTTGTTTCATGAAATCATGTGTGAATTATAGTGAGAAATGGCTCACATTGCAAACTTCACTTTAACTATTTTGGGGGTGTAAAAAAATACAAAATACAAAAAAGTTTCCAAAAGTTCACCACCAAAAAAGTTACTTTTTAAACCAAAATGTACTTGTTTTTTTCTTTAACCCAATTTTTGGTTTATTTTTATTTATTTATTATTTTTTTGGTTACATTTTCTGACTTGTAAAGCACTCACCCACGCCCACGCACAACAGTTTGTGTGGTTATCCAAAAGTAATTTGTCACACTTATATGTTGGTGTGTGTGCGCTGCATCCCTATTCCGGGCATGCATGATGCCATAGGTGAAAATAGCAGATCTACAAGCGCACAACAACATATCACAATGCAATGCGTTGTGAGCTTGTAGATTGGCCGTTTTTGGTGTAGAGATTTGGTGTATGACTTCGAGACCCAGTCGAGAAAACATATTTAATCACATGATCGTGGAAGACCAAATTCATTGAGGAATAACTGACCAGGCCATATGACAGTGGTTCTCAAACATTTTGATTTGCATTTGGACCTCTATTTGAAAATATCTTGTGCCAGTGACCCCCACAAGAGATCTATTAACATTTGTCAATAGTTTTTTGAAAATAGCCACTGAGCTTGTGATCAGCTCGTGAACCTGTAGATTAGCTAATTTTGAGCTGCCTCTGGAACCCTGGGGGGCCAAGGGCCCCACTTTGAGAAAACCAGTGCTTTAAAGTGACAAACAAACATCTTCATAAATGGTTTACATGTGATTATGCAATTTATTTCCATAAATGTTACTAATTAAAATGATCTCCAATATCAGCTAAACTATGTATACGTGCATTCGGATTACTCTTTATACACTGTTCACTGTCAATAATGTCACGTTTCCATCTAACCATATTGTACAGATTCAACTAGTGACCTGCTGATGGGGGGTGTTTAATGGATAGTTTCAGGCTATTGAGTAGAGCTTCATTTGGAATGGCTTGCAGAGCTATAGAACAGCCCATTCAACCTCTCTCTACAAACATCCTATGACTATGAATGGAGGACTCTTGACAATGGTTAGAGTGTATTCCTCCATGTCTGGCTCCAATACACAGAAGCAGAAGAGAACAGCTCCACTAGGCTATACTCCACTCCAAATTGTAGATCATCCATCATTTGGGAGAAATATTAGCAACAATAACAAAGTACATTATTTGTGATTTTGCTCTTCAAAACAGGCGCAAAAACGTTGCGTGTGAGCGCGCATGCTCCCGTGCCCATGCTATAGCCAGATGTGCGGGGAGGATGGGGCGCGCGCACACACACACACACACACACACACACACACACACACACACACACACACATAGCATCACGATCCCACTTCCTAGCCTTGGCCTCTAGTTGTGAAATACACGTCAACAAATACAAGGTTCTCGGGTGGGTGGTCCGGGTCGGTGACGCAGCAGAGCGGCACCATTGTTCAGGTTGAGCCGAGAAAGGCTGTATTTGCCTTCATTCATTAGACATTCATGTGTCAGTTAAGGCGAATAAATAAGGTGCCCTGAAGTCAAAGGGAAGAGCGGTTCGCCTCGGTGTTTAAATGTGTTTTAACAGTTACTTAGGGTCAGGGGACGCTCTCTCCACTACTTACAAATGATGGAAATGAGCTCGGAAAGTTTGCAGAGCTGGTCATAATCCAAGTTGAAAGAGAGAGAGTCCTTTGTCCTAAAGTAGTGTACAAAAGCAAATCACTTCCTTCTAAGAAGCCGCACGACGTTTCATGTGCCCTTTCAAGCCTCTAATGAGGGTCCAGTAGCCTAATTGAACCATGGCTGATTTCCACTTAGATGATTTATTTTGCAGGGCCATAACGTCACTCATTTAATTAATCGTACAGTACAATATAGCCTATACTTATTAAAAATATTAAAATGACTAACTTGATTTAGCCGGGATAGACTATTAGACTTATTAATGCCGTGCCGCGTGCCCTTTAGTCAGAGTTATAGCCTACATCCAGAGTTATGCATTCAAAATATGGGATCATCTCCTGATCGACTGGGATTACTTCAGCTGCAGGTGGTTAAAAAACAGCACAATCACTCGACCTGATAGATTTGACGCCTCGATTAAGCGCGACACTACTACATATTAAGAGCAACACCACCTCTGTCAAAATGCACACGTTGAGCAAAGAACAGATTCACCGTAAAAGGGCATAGATTATAGGCTGTTTACATACAAAACGGATTCTTGATTTACAACTTGGTGATAAAAACACGTAAAAATAGTCAGGCTATAACCCTGGCCTGCATGCATATATATTTTTTCAACTAACCATATAAGACATATAAGAACAACCAATAGCCAACAAAACAAGAAAAAGTGAAAACAACTTTCGTGTTTAGTTCGCCTTTATTTTAAATAAATAAAAGGAAATCAATAATAATAATAATCATTGTGAATTCTTCCCCTTTGACTCATACTTAATTGTTCTTTAGGTTAGAGCATGAAACCATCCCAATTTCACCCCAAAAAATAAGCTCTAAATAAAGTAAAAAATAAATAAAAGAAAGATGAAGCTATAGTGACAAAGAAATGCATCAATAAGACATGTCTTTATTGGTGAATTGGATATCTCCAGTGGCTTAGCTTTACGCTGCTTAAAGCATCTGTCAGCCAGCTCTCAGACTTAAAAAGGCTCCAAATAAGATTATTTGGTAACATCAAGGCTTTCGCAGCGGTAATGATTACATTTGGAGTTAAGATCCATGCAAGAATTTGTAGCCTACATCAAATCTCTGAGAACTCCCCCTGGGGACTGTTCAAAAGCCTTGTCATTCAAAGAGGTAGGATGTTTGACAGTCCCAGCTTGTACTGGTCCATCAATTAATTGGATACGTTGTCGGGATGTTAGCATCTCTCATCTACTACTTAGAAAGACAAAGGAGCGACGGGGGGTTGTTGACACCTCCGTCTCGGTCCAAGTATAAATAGTGGACTCTTAACCTACAGAGACAGCATTCTACTCCTCGCTTCAGTCGGAGAAACAACTTGCCTAACAATCTCATTTTCTTCGTTTTGGAACTTTACATTTGGTGATATACAATGGCAATGCAGGTCCCACACAGACCGATCGGAGCATACGGCGTCCACCACATGCGTAATTACGCACCGGCGGCGCTTTATCCACAGTATCCAGGAAGCCTGCAGTGCGCAGCAGCGTCGCCAACGAAGCCTGCAAACGGGAAATCTTTCACAATCGACGCTTTGCTCGCAAAGCCCGAGGACATGAGAAGCTGCGGCCGGATAAGTCCTACCCACTGCGGAGTAAAATATCCACATGCAGCCCCGGTTCTCCCGCGGCCCGGCCAGATGGGGCTACCGCTGCCACCGTATCTCTACCCCCCCGGCATGTTGCACCCAGCCATGCACCATGCCCAGCCGGCATACTCCGTCTACTGCTGCCCTCCGTACACCTATCAGTCAACGCACTGTCGCGGAGCATTTTACGCACAAGGTAAATTTGGATATCACTTATCGTCATCATGGCTTTGACTAAACCTGAAGAAAAAGTGTTGTCTATTTTAACAATATAATATACTAAACGAATGTCTTATCTTTCCCTTGCAGATTCAATGTCAAAGGTCAGCGTGCATTCATTCAAGACAAAAGGTGGGAAATCGAAACGAATGCGAACGAGTTTCACCAACGAGCAGCTGTCCCGCCTGGAGAAAGAATTCGCACGGCAACAATACATGGTCGGGTCAGAGAGATTTGTCCTGGCCTCTGCTCTACAGTTAACGGAAGCTCAGGTAATTAACAAAGCCACGACCGACGAGTCAATGGAAACCTCAACGAATGACCCTAAACTAATGTCCAGGACAATTCATGATTATAAACCTAACAAACCTTCTTCTTTTTTAATCCCCAGGTCAAGGTTTGGTTCCAGAACCGACGCATCAAGTGGCGTAAACAGAGCCTGGAGCAGCAGCAAGCCAAGCTGGCGAAACTCGGCCTGGCCGCCCCGCCGAAGAGCCCCGGGTCTCAAGGCCATGCGGATGAAGAGGACGAGGAGTTCTCAGACTCCTCAGATGTGGATATAGATGTGTCTGATGAGTCCATCGACCACTGCTGACCACATGAACACTGGACTTCTGAAAGAAATTTACTTTTTGCACTGCTGACAATTGTGTAGGACTATTTAATAGATGTATAGATTTATATTTAAATTATCTGTGTTTTTTATACCATGCATTTGCTCTTTCAAGAGTACCCTCTTTGTATTGTTTGTATATTTGGATGAAATATTCAGAAATATATTTTCTAACCTTATTTCCGGCCATGGGTTTTATTCATTGAAGTACATAAGAATATAAAATAGTGTCAATTGTCCCAAAGACTATATTATCCTATAGGTGCCTTAAGGCATTGCAGACATGCCTCGTTTACCTGATCATATAGTTCCAGATGAAAATTATAAGATTCAAGGTTGTCCTTTGTCAATTAATGGTTAATGGTTGACCATTGTCAGGTATAGGGTCAAAGAAGTGTCTTTTTTCAAACCATAATTTGTTGCTAAAAATCACACTTGTGTGAAGTGAGGGGCGTTTTTACCATCATACGCGCTCATCACATTCCGTGGTACACACAGCTTGGCAGGTTAGGGCTATAGCGCCGCTCATAGCGCACCACATAGACAATTTTACCCAAAACATTGAGAGAGTGATGTCACTGTCAGAACATTGTGCAACACTTTTTCATGACCCTAACTCACTAATTGAGAAATACTGGTCTAATGGCTGCTTCACTTTAACCATTTAAAACCCTTCATTGACTGGTGTCCCCCAGGGGTATATATTAGAACCCCTCATTTGTTTACACCAAATCTCGTAGCAAAATCTACCAGCTCATGTTGCAATGTGTTGATCTTGTAGATCTATTATTTTTCAAATATTCACCCCAGAATAGGAGCACTAAGGTTCATGTGGTTTAAATGTAATTTATATTGATTTAACCTTCCTCTACAAAAGTCTGCACAGCCTATAAAGACATCATTTTGAGTCTACTACTCCAAGTCCCATGCAGGTCACTCACACTGTAGCCTGTGGTCACACCTCAGCAGATTGATTAGGAAGACATGGCCAGACATTTCCTCTGGGGCTCCATCTTAACGCAAAGCCATTTACGTTAAAAACCTGGGACAAGAGACCCGCAGGCCCACAGGGTCCCCCCTCCCTCAGATTACGCTAAGCAAATAAATAACTACCTTGGGATTAGCTGGGATATCTATAGCCAGGGGTGGTAAGGGTCAGTCTGTCTCTGAGGCTAGGGGAGAGAGAAAGCTGCGTCTCACTGTTTAATCTGTTTAAATGGTCAATATGCCTGTTCTAAGTTTATTCCACTGGTTCTCAATAGACGGGGCTACCCGAACGCCTGCCCACCCATGGCAGGTGTGCTATCTGGTATGAGGACAGAGTCTCCATTGAAACGTGAGGTCCCCCTCCCCTTCCATGTGGAAAGAGGGACTGTCCGACCATGCCTAGCAGACAGACAGGATAAGAAGAGAGGGGAGAAGCCAGAGCGTGTAGAAGGGATTGGGATGCAGTGATTGGATCCATCAGAGCAGCTAATTGGGGTGGTCAACCTGAAACAACCATGTCTCCCCAGCAGGCAGTTTGATCACATGAACCACTTTCAACCCTGTGTCCCTGTTTTGGGCCTGTCATTTTAGGTGAATATTTCAAGATTTATTATTTTCGAATAAACCCCATTATGGGTAACCCGAGTCCCAAGTCAGGGCTCAATACTAGTGTATTTTCTGTTTTGTGTTAGTGTGGGGAAAGCTTAAGGTTTAAGTGGTTACGTTGTTAACAAAGTGTGAATGACATCCAAGCCCTTTATGACAAACTTTGTGTTAGGAAAGCTTGCGGAATCAAGGATCCATATTGAGCCATCTCAACCACAGACTGTTTCAGATGATGCCGTGTGTAAAATGGGTAAACAATCACAGAGCCAATGGCAACAGACTGCTAAAAATGTCTTCCCCCGTACAATTAATGATCTGAAGATAACAAAAATAAATCATGACAAAAGGAAACGCTAACCCCCCCATCCCTGGCTCACCCCTCCTCCCTCTCCTGTTCTTTTCTCGCACTTTAATATAGGCTACTTGAACTGTTCCTAACTAAATAAGATATACTGATGTTGCATGTAATGTGGCAGTTGTAAAGTAATGTGGCAGCTACTGAAAGCCACTTTTCAGTAGCTGTTACTGTTTTATAATAATAAAACAGTAAAAAAAAGACCATATATTAAATATATGATCGTTTTCTTTTACTGTTTTATTGTTATTACCTATGCTGCTGCAAGGAAAGCTGAACAAAAATATGTTTTACTCTTATATACCACAGTACCAGTAGTACACAAGATGTAACAATAAAGTACAAACTTGAATCAGTACAGCAATGGTTTGAATGTTTCCAGAATATAAATAAAGTCCACACTGAAACAATCGGGTTTTTTTTAGCAAGGTTGAGTAGTTTTTCATACCTAGTAGTTTTTCTCTGTTGCACCTGCCAAAAGGCTATAGGTTCGGTGAAGTTATGCAGATATCATGTGAACCTTTGACTCTCCAACTACTAAATTGTTAATAAACTGCATTATTTAGACACCTACAACCTATAACCTAAGAAAATTGTTCCTCATATTCCAAGTTCCAACGTCAATAAAAAGATCACACTTGTGTGAAGTGAGCGGTGCTCTTATCATACATCACATTCTGTGCTCAGCCAATCATTCCGTGCTCATACAGACACACAAAGCTGTGCATAGGAGTGGCTAGGAGCTAGCGCAGCTAAAAAAATAAGTCAGTCTGAGCTTCAGGCCTTGTCCACACGTATCCGGGTAAACGGATAAACGTAGGTTTTTATATGCGTTTTGGGGGAGTCGCCCACACGCAACGCGTTTTTGGTCCATATAAACGCATCTTTTGGAAAACTCCTGCCACAGTGTATTTTTTTTAAACCCTGCCTGTGTGTTCCCTGTGTGGACAATGTAAACGGAGTTTTGCATGGGTCTTGCCATTGGTCATATGGACAGAGAGATTTAAAAAAACGTGTCGTATGGACAGAGAGATTTAAAAAAACAAAAACAAAAAAGCTACGTTTATGTAGGTGTGGATGGAGCCTCAGTGAAGAGTATAACTGATGTGTTCCAATCAATTCAAGGAGCATCAACTTCTCCAATATAGTACCATCTCCAGTACAGTGTTAATTTAACTCTGAGAGTGTACAAATGTAACAAATGGGTCCATTTGGTTACATTTGTACACTGTCAGAGTTGAATTAACACTTAGGATTTGACTGTGTATTCCCACGGCTCTCAAAGCTCGACCTATACCTGTCCGTCCCTCACCCCCTGCCAAAAAAAATCAGTTCTTCTGCTCTCCAAAGACAAATCAGTAAGGTTTCATATCACAATGACATGCATGCTGTTGACAACAGTCCTTTTACCAGGACAGATTCTAAACTTTGATGTCATTTTCCTGTTCCACTAATCACATCCTTTGGCTTTGGTGGTGCAGTAAATTAATGGGAGATACTATGCTATAAAACAGGCAGAACACGGCCAGTAACAGTATGATCAAAGGGATCAGAGTTTTAATAAAACAGTACCAGCACTGATCTCCTTTCTCCCCTTCCTCTCCTCCGTCACCCCCTGCATACCCTCCCTGATTTGGCTGATTAGGGCTGAGGCTCTTCCGAGGGGTCTTGTGGGTTTGTGTAAGGCCCCCAGAGCACCGTCTCTGATGTGAGACCCCTGGTTCTCCTCTCTCACCGCAGCACAGCCCATAATCCCATTGTGGGACAGAAGGAAGCAGCCAGAGGTCTGGGGGGAAAAGACCTGTAGGCCCAGCGAGAGACGGGGGTCACTAACGCTCATCCTTCCAATTAGCGCATGGACGCCCTTATAACCCCTGGAACCATGCCAGCCCAGGCATGGTTCTATAGGCCTATAAGTCTCCCTCCAGGGTTTGTATTATAGCAAACCCAAGCCGCTTATGGAAGGCTGCGTCTAATTTGTCACTTGTTTGATAATACTAAAATCTTGCATCTTTTTCTTTGCCTGTCATGGAATGTCAACAGCTTGGTTATCAATATCAATGGAGGATGTGAGTGACAACATGCCACTTTGTTGGAGTATTGGAGTAAGAGAAAAATCCTTACTTAATTCTGAACATGTAAGCCAAAACGGTAATTGTGTACATTCTCAGTAAAAGAATAATACTGAGGATGATTTTATTGTGTCATTTCTGTAATTAACTCCAAATGCAGTGCTTTGGAGTAAAAATATGAAAATAAACAATATTCCTTCAACCACCAAGGAGCTGTGTAAGGACTGTCCAAACATTTTGTCAACTTAAGGCCTCTAAAATGGCATCAAATGTTGTATTGGTGAGACATACCAATACATAGCCTATACTGCCTAGTGCAAAGTGCAAGACAAATACTTGACAGTATTTTGCAACAGGTTAGAGATCATCCTTCATCCCTTAGTTCTTCAATTACTAGCAGAACCGATGCTCTCTCTAAAAACTCCTGACCAGTCTGTCAGCAACCATTAACTGTCCATTAACAACAGTTCCTTTTCTAGCCTACAATGAATGGCATGTCCTGGGTAGCAACTATAATGCACCCCAAGAAGGTGTGAAAGTTCTCATCGAAGCCCCATAACCGATACTGAGTGCAGTTCATTTGAGCAGCGTCATGTTTTAGGGTAGGTCATCGTAAAATCCTTTTTTTGCATTTTATTTGCAGAGGCTAGGCCCCCTCTACTCCATCTAATAGTCATTAGCTTCTATTACAACCGTTTGAAGTCGACGTTGTCCTTTGTGTCGCAGTGAAAGGAGTTACGTTTGAGATGCACAATGACTTGTAACACACGCGGGGACGATCTATTTTAGAGCAAAGTCCCTGGTTCTGTCGTCAGGATTCAGGAAATGAGGCTTTCTGTTCACAAGGCACTCACCAAGAGAGAACACCGTGAAGCGAGTAAAATGACAAAATAAAACACTTTTTAGGAGGATCGTGTTCAGTTGTTGTCTGGGAGGGGCTAAGTGGGTGCACCGTTTCTCTTCACTCAGTCGTCAATTCAACTTGCAGTTATGTGAATCATGAACAAAAAACGCTGACAATCTAACCATTTATAGTAAAAACGATCTTCTTTAAAGTGAATAAAAGAAAAAGAACAAAATATTATTATTATTCCAAATACCGCGTGAAATGTGGGCTATTTGTTAATGATGAGGAGTGGAAGCGATGGGGGAATTGTCTAAACGACCCCATTTCTCATGCAGGTGGCATAAACGCAGCGACGTGCTACTTTTCCCATCTCGTTATAATGGGGTGAAATTTTCCAGTTATTTAAGTGGAACAGATTAGCTGAACACACAAAGCTAATGCGAAACAAACTAGCCAATTAGTTTATTAATGAATGGAGGTGCGACGGGTCTCAGGGATGTCACGGCCTCTTGTCACAGCTACCGATCAACACGTTTTTACTGGTGTTCCTATGTTTGCTTTTGTTAGTACTAGTAGGCTAACACATTCCGTAAAAATCAAGAAATGACAATGCGGGCTATAGAAATCCAGTGTGGACTATGTTTCAGGCTCGTATTTCGATTGTTTTTAAAGTAAACCCCCAAACTTGTTGTGGTAATATAGCATGCTCAATGTTGTAGAAAGAGGTTGAAAAAGTCCAATTTGTTGTTGTTGACAACACGAAATGCAATTGATTGATTGATTGAAATATTTATTAACATTTTGTAGAATTTACAGTACATTTTAAGCACAAACTCAATACAAAGACTGTCAACTGTGAGTGGACGACCCAATTAAGCATTACACTTGTTTACAACAGGGTCCACATTGTTCAATTCATCAAAACATTTAAAGACATACAACCATTTAGAGACATACAAATAGACATATATGTAGCTAAAGAACAGAACAGGAATTCATCATATGGGAAGCAAAAAAGGGAAAATATACAAGCACTGGGAAAATATACAATATACAGTGAGGGAAATGGGGTGGGGGGGTGGGGGGGATTCAGATTTTACAGAGGCCAGTTTAGAATTGCAGCCATCCGTAGGTGCCCTTTGAGAGCGGTTTTGAAGGAGTCAAGGGATTCACATGTCTTAATGACTGTTGGTAGGGCGTTCCACATTTTGGTGGCATAGGAGCGAAAAGAATTTAGTCCCTTGTTTGTGCCGAATCTGGGTTGTACATGGTTTGTTGCACTCCCTCTGGTGTTGTGGGTGTGGACTTCGTTTACATTAAGGAAGTATTTAGACAGGTACATGGGTATCTTGGTGGTGTATCGAATCTTGTGGACCAGACCCATTGCAAGATGCTGTACTCTGTCGACGACCCTAAGCCATCCCAGCCTGTCAAAGTGGGCAGGGGTGAGGTGGGTTCGGGGGGTGAGGCCAAGTAGGAGCCTGACCAGTTTGTTTTGGGAGGTCTGGAGCCTTGTTTTAAGGGCCTTTGAGGTGCTGTGGTACCAAGAGGTGGATGCATAGTCAAAGAAACCTTGTACGAGGGCTCCTGTTAAGGTCTTCAAGGTGTTTTTGCTGACCAGTGAGGAGATCCTGTAAAGGAATCTTGTTCTTTGATTGACTTTTTTGATTACGTTGGTGGCCATTTTGTCACCGGAAAGATTAGCCTCCAGGATGGAACCTAGGTAGGTAATTTGATCTTTTCGTGTGATAATATTGTCACCCACTCTAACCAAGAAGCCATCTGCCTTGCTGAGTTTACTATTTGATCCGAAGAGGATGGATTCAGTTTTTCCCAGGTGTAAGGATAGTTTGTTATCAGCGAGCCAGGTGCAGATTCTACCGAGTTCAGAGCTGAGGGTCTTTTCAACCTGCAGTTTGTTCCTGTCCGAGACCAGCAGTGCTGAGTCATCTGCGAACAGGAACAAGTTGCAGTCACAAGCTGAAGTCATGTCGTTAACATAAATTAGGAACAGTAAAGGCCCTAGTATGCTTCCTTGTGGGACACCACAGCTCACTGGGAGGGGAGGGGACAGTGTTCCGTTCACCTCCACCATCTGTTCTCTCCCCTCCAGGTAGGATTGCATCCAGCTCACTGATGTGCTATCAAAACCAATAGCTTTAAGCTTGTTAACCAGTATGGAGTGGTTCACGGTGTCAAAAGCCTTTTGGAGGTCCAGCATGACCATGCCGCAGTATTTTCCAGCATCCACCTCGTGTTTGATGTGATCGCTCAAATAGAGGAGGCATGTGTCAGTGGAGTGGGATGTTCTGAAGCCAGATTGGAACTCGTACAGCAATTTATTAGTGGCAAGATACTTTTCAACCTGTTCATAGACTATTTTTTCCATCACTTTCGAGATGGAGCTTAGAATAGAAATAGGGCGGTAGTTGCCGGGTTCTAATTTACTCCCTTTTTTGTACAAGGGGGTTACTTTGGCCAGTTTAAAATCTTGGGGGACCTGTCCCTGTTTGATGGAGAGGTTAACTATGTGGGTGATGACTGGAGCTATGGAAAAGGCTGAGTCTCTGCAATAGGGAGAGTCTACTCAAATTCTGTGTTCATGCCCTATCTGTATAGTCCAAGTTGACCTCGGAGTACTATGCAGATTATGCACTAATATAGGCTATATAAATACTTAAAATTGCTGGTACCTGTCCCAACAAGTAGCCTACCGAGTGACAGCAGACATGCTTCACCTCGTTTAACCACTGGGTGGAAGCATTGTGTCAGGAAACAAAATTGACACTCCAGTGTTGAGCACATAGTTATAATAGGCCAGTCAATCTTAGTTTAGATTGACTGGCCTAAGAAATTGCAATAATAATCGTTTTTTATGATCCTAAGGGTCATCCAAATAACATATTAAAAATTGAGAATTATAGAAAATTTGGATCATGGTAAATTCAGGGGAAGCATGTATTGTAATGTGTCAAACTATGGGGTTTTCGTGATTCTGAATCCATTCCAAGCATTAGTTTTGCACAAAAAACACTCAATTTGCCCAAATGTGCTTACCTCATCACATTCGGGCCGTTTTTAGCCCAAGGAGTGTTTTTTGTGCAAAACTAATGCCTGGAATGGGTTCAGAATCATGAAAAACCCCTAGTTTGACACATTACATGCTTCTGAAAGAATAATTCATTTTTTTAACTTTCAACCCCTGAATTTACCATGATCCAAAATTTCTATAATTATCAAATTTTAATAAGTTATTTGGATGACCATATATGGATCATTAAAAAAACGATTACTATTGCAATTTCTTTTGGGTCTAATCTTAGATTGACTGGCCAAATAATGAGCAAATAATAAGCCTGGAAAACATTCGTTGAAATGTATATACCCATTCTACATGCTGACAAAACGCACGCAACGCGAAGTTTTTCAACTAAAGTTGAAAAGCTTTCCTATTATTTATCTAACTTTCATCTATGGCCTATAGCCCTAGCCCTTTAAATGGCTCCATATATTCCACCAGAGGGAAGCACTTTCACGCCCGGGTGCTCAACACGCAAATAGCACCACACATTTTGATATTTCTGTAAACATTTAATACCCATTATTAACTCGTTACATCCCCACAGATTATTTCTTGTTCACTAGGGGTCTCCGGGGTGGGGGGTTATGGGGAGGAAAAATAAAATAGAAAAGGGGTAAAATATTTAAGTTTGTCTTTCTCTGATGCTGTAAACAAACCATTAAATACACATTGTTGCACACAGAGGTAGGCTATGGGCGGCTATGGTATAGTTTCTTATCTACTCTCAGTAAATATTTGTGCCCTGGGGGTAAAATTAAACTACACCCGGAAGAACTGTAGACTGACTGCATTTGGCTTGTTTTGTCAACGCCAGGCGGCCTGGCCATCTATTAACCTGCTCTGATCAGGGTCAGTGCGTACGGGCCATGAGGCTTTCCTTATTAAACTTTTGCGTTGCATTTTCACGGGCCTCGGTCACCGTTAAAATTCCTGGCGCTGCATGAGTGGGTGTGTCACGTAGGCCTACAATTTCCCACGTCTCATTCAACGTTTTCTGACAAATACGATAAGACACTATCAGCTTCATATTCAATGTCTCCGCCATTGTGCGTGTGTGTGTGCGCGCGCGCAGTTGGTGTTGTGAAGGTGAATGCATGCACATAGCCTACTTATTACATTAGTACATTACATAGGTGTATGCTATATTTTAGATTATGCTGAGAATATATTTAAAAAAAAACACATTATGTAGCCTATATGCGATTAGGCTACATTAATGAGTATAGCCTATTGGTTTATGTGACTTTAGGTACTGAGTGACTGTGAGTGATATTGTTTGTATTGTTGTATGATGAAGGAAGTGTTCTCATTTAAGTAAATGATTCTGGAAAGAAGGCGAAACATTAAAAGGCTATTAAGGCCTATTAGCCTATACTCAGCATTACAATCAGTCGTATGCATGCGGCTACAGGATAAGCCTAGGCTTGTAGGTCTATACTCGGCCTATAATCCAAAATATAGCCTATATATTTTCGACTAAAAGTAAGACATTTTTCGTTCACACATGGGGTTCTAACCTGCATGTAAAGGGCGAAGCGACTGCGTTTAGGAGACTAAACACCTAATCAACAACTTGTTGTAGCTCATAATTTCCATCGGTAATGATTTTCTAATGCACCCTCTGCACAAACGGGTAAATTAAGAGGATAATTATTAACTTGGGTACTGCACCATGAAAGCTAAACACCAAGGAATAAAAGGGAGATGCCGGCTTTAAATGAAAATTAAGCAGCCTGTTTAAACTGATGTTTTCTCCCAGGTCTAGATGGTGGTAAAAAGTTCGTATTCTTTTACAAAAAGCTATTTCACTTAATTTGAGTCAACAGGAGTCTCACATCAATAAGCATTTGGGAAGAAAATGAAACGGCATTTTTGGATTAGCCTTCGCCTGGAAAAGAATGAACACATGAATAGCAGCCTTATCCTTCCACGACTGAAAAGCAATAGATGTTTAGCTATGATCTATCTCCAGCGCATTCCCCGGTCGAGATGAAGATATTATTTATATATCTTCTTAACACCACAAACCAGGTTAAATTCAATAATGTTTTAATCTGAAGGCCCAATTATTACCAATCATGTATCTTGATACATCTTCATACATTTATTTATAACTTAAATACATTATATGTTATTAGGTCTACCCCATGCAGGCTGCAAATTACAATTAAGTAAGCTTATAGGCCTAGTATTTCACCGTCTTTGGGTGAGACCGGGTTGATACCGTCCGATGGAAGTTAAACATGCAATTAAGTTAAAACAACAGAACTATCCAAGTCAACGACGTGTATTTAATGCAGGCCGTGAGATCGAAATCGGTTGGTGGTTTTATCTCGTTTTTTAACTCTATAGCCATATTATTTTTTAAATAGGATATGTGTCTTCAGGCACAGCCAAGTTTGAATTAGTACCGTAATTACACTCTTTGATGCACTCCCTCTCTTTGCGGTTCACTTCGTTAAGTTAATAGGCCAATTAGCCAAGCCAACAACAGTGTGCATGATAGAGAATGGCATGGTTTCAAAGTAAGCATAACGTATAAAACCAATATTATTATGCCTGCATGATATACGTCTTTTGAAGGTCTGAAAATATAGGCTGCTGTAGCCTATACAAAGTGGCTATAGACCGTGAAAGTGCCCAGGATAATAAAGGCCTATTAATATAATATCAACTTATAACTTGCCCTTGACGCAAGAATATACTGTAAAATGAATCAATTGGGCTATGACACACAACTTTTCCCCTTGCAGGTTGCTCTCAATTGTCATAATATTATACCATTATATGATCCATAACTACGCGCGCGTTCCATGTGTATGAAGCCAGGTACTTGAGAGAGAGGGGAAGTCATTGGCAGGTGTAGTCATCCAATCAACTCGCTTGCACAGCGTCTCGTCAAGCCAAAGCAAAGTGTTGCTTGGGGTCCGAGCGCGCGCTGCACACACCAGTACACCGCAGATAGTCCTCGAGCGCGCACGCACGCACACAGACAAGATTCCATCCATGGACCAGGGCGATTAAAAGACACGGTCGACTCTGATAGAGACGAGTTAAAAAAAAAAAAAACATTGATTGGACAAGACATACGCCCTCCTATACGGTCAACATGTTGCAATCAGACACCGCGTTCTAGAAGAGGACAAAAACGCGGTTCACATTGATTTATTCACAGATACGGTCTTTGGGGGGATTTTGCGTCTATAAAGTGTTTTGACATCATGTTTTCGTCCGCTGGGAAACGGTGCTTCACGATCGAGTCGTTGGTGGCTAAAGAGAACCCGCTGAACATGGAAGAGCCGATCCGCCCGACGGCGCTGAGCTACTCGAGCCCCTCCACGGACGCCTTCATGAACACTTATCAGGGTGGTCCACCGGGGAGATCGCTGTACCACAACCCGGAGCTGGTGTTCCCAGAAACGGTGAACCATCACGCCCTGTCCATGGCACCGCACCAGCTGGGGAGCTCGCATCTACAACACCCGCACTTCTTTGGCACGCAGCACCCACGAGACGCGCTCAATTTCTACCCGTGGGTCTTAAGGAATAGGTTTTTCGGGCATAGATTCCAAGGTGAAAAACGCGGGGATTAAGTATAGGCCTCTTACCTGTGTGTGTGTGTGTGTGTGTGTGTGTGTGTGTGTGTGTGTGTGTGTGTTGAAAGAAAAGAACATTAAGAGCTTGTATAAAAAATAACTAAGTAATATTGTATTTAATTAAAACTTGCATGACCCTTTGACGATTATTGGAGTTAAAATGACAGAATAAAACGATATAGGCCTATTGCCTATACTAGGCGAAATAAACGTCTTAAATTAGGCTAACAAAACATGGCCACATTATTTACATCCCTATGATGACAATTGTATAGGCTAGCTATAAACAATAGCCACAGGTGCATAAAGACAGGCCAACATATGTTCCCAGCTGCAGAGAAGATATTTCCACTTTCCATTTGCCCGCGGGCTACACTTTGGTAAAGCCACGGCGCGGATCTGATAAGCACCGTTGTTGAAGTTTCTTCATACAGCGAAAACTCGCCCAAGGTGACCATTTGGTTGCACAGTAGCCTACATATTTGCAATACAACTGTAGAGCTTATCTTTGAATGAAAAATAAGATATGATGAAGGCCTGGTATCCCCATATTTCCTAACATTCTCATGGAACGAGGATGAGCATGCATGGTTGAAGAAATATAACATATAGCTTTAAAAGAAAAGAAAAAGAAAGATGGTATTATTTGCAAACGATTTTCATTTACAGGTATTTGACGCTTATACAATAAATGCAATAAGTCAACACAATGTTTGCGCAAATATTTAGACTGCGTTCCTGACGCTGAAAAATTCAACGACATATTGCCTACATAATAATAATAGCTACAGTCCATTATAGTCATTATATATAGGCATTGTAGGTATAGCCTATGTTGGTCTTTTTCACCCCTGTGCCTATGGTTTAATTGTTGTTATTACGCATTTATTGTCTAAACTCTAAAGGTTGTACAATTTCAAAGTTGCATAATAGTCGCATATTCACATAGCCAAGTTGTACAACTGCATTTTTTATTATGAATTATTTCATACAACAAGTATAATAAAAAATAATTAACATGGCCCATCATATATAATTAATAGTGTAGCATTTTGTGTCGGGGCAAAAGTGGAAGTTGAATCAATATAAAAACGATGGATATATTAGTGAAATGAATGACAGGGGAAGGGATTGTAGCCTAATTGGGGCCCACTTCGTTTCCGACAGGTATATCCTACTTGTCAATGACAGCTCAGGCGGCTCTTTGTTGTACATTATGCTCTGCACAAAACATGCAATCTCAAAATGATTTAAAGATCATGGAGTATAGCCTAACCACACCAAGATTATTGTAACAGTTAACTTATTAGCCTATAGGTCACAATAAAGTTATTTTCCAACTTCAAAATGTAATTTCCAATAACATTTTCATATGGCTGGCACGCAATGGGGCTACCACTAATTATGGTGGGAAAACCATGCAGGAACAATAAGGCTTCCGACTGCCAATGGATAATAGAGACATATTTACTAGCCCAGTGGGTATGCCTTTGCAAAGACTTTTTAAAAGTTGCCCTGTGGGCTATACAAACATAATCGGCCTACCTACTCTCTAATACCCTGTCTGTGCGCTTTTCCACTCGGCTAAACACCCTCTTTTGTTTGTTCAGTTGTTAAGCTGATCAAAGATCCTAATACTCTTTTTTTCGGCCCTGCAGGGACCGATGTTTCCCAAGACAACCTACTGCTGCACGGCCCGTTCGCCCGGAAGCCCAAGCGCATCAGGACTGCGTTCTCTCCGTCCCAGCTGCTGCGGCTGGAGAGGGCGTTCGAGAAGAACCATTACGTGGTCGGCGCGGAGCGCAAGCAGCTCGCCAATAGTTTAAGTTTATCCGAGACACAGGTAAGAATGAATGGTGTACTGTCTGTAACTGACTACTGTACTAGTAGTACTACTGTATATAACCTCAAGAATGATGCTCATTGGAAGACTTAAGCTAATAGACCAGTGGTTCCTGGCCGCGCGCGGGTCGGACAAAAATATTCAACATCTGCACTCCCCCGGCCCTGCATGGGCCCCGCACATCTAAGCTCACAACATGTCCATGGTGAACGGATTTTTATGATATATTAAGTAGTTTGGCTGGAGAAACCCTGGAAGGGTCCCCGGAGTCCGGACCCCACTTTCAGAACCACTGCTTTAACCCAACAATTATTATTTGTAGCCTATTATATTATTATCATTAATTATTGGTTATTATCGTAGGCTATATTTTAATATAATTATATTATTAAATGCTATACTATTGCAATGTATTAAGATGTTATTCAAATACATATGATATGATTAACATATATATTTATTTAAAAAAAAATACAATTTACTTTAAAGTGTACAATGTGAGAGGGGTCTAAAGAGCATTGAAAGTAAATTAGCATTGTGCATCTAAAATAGCAAAATAACCTCAAACCTGAAGTTATCAGAAAAACATTTTTACAATGTGGCATTTGTATCTCATTGTAAGGCATAAATATATATTGTATTGACAATTGCACTTACATTTGATGCAATTAATAGGCTACTGCACTGTATTATGTCCCCTCAAATGTAGGCCTATACTGTATATGACATATTCAACAAATTCAATGTTATTTTGTCCGTTTATTGAATAAATGCTAAAAGAGGTCTTATAGTGCCATGGTGTGTAAATATTATTGATGTAAAAGTTTAATGAGTCCACACTATCCAGATGTCAACAAGCCTAATAGGCAATAAAAAGATGGGCAAATGATTCTTGAGAGTTGACATGTTTTCATTATCAAATAAGAAAGAATATAATTTAACACTGCCTGCATTATGCAAATTACAATGTGTCAAGTGAGTCGAATTTTAATTAGCTAGTCACACATAGTGTTTCTTATTGAGTGCAGGCATACTAAGGCAGAAAACAAAGACAATGTGCCTGAAAGGGCAGAAGCCAACAATATCAATACATTAGGCTATGCATTATGATATTGTCATAAGATGACATTGATATTTTATCCCGGATACAGGGCGAGGACAGAGACAGGACAGTTTTCATTTTATTTTTCAAGGCAATGCCATATTAGACAGTTAGTAGATAGTAAAATGGAGAAGACGGTGTTATTTAATCTAAAGCTATCGACATCATTAAATGGAAATGTCACAGGATTTAATGTAACTGCCCCTAAAGAACCTGAGCCGTATATAGCGAAAATCTGCAGTGTTCATTTATCCATTTCTACACTCTACACATTTCATTGTGTATTATGTGTAAAGACTATGGGTGCTGGTCAGACTTGCTGGCACAAATATAATATAGCTACAAGATAACTGAGGAGCAAATCAAAAAGAAAAATCACACTTGTGTGAACTGTGAAGTGAGGGGCGCTCTTGTCATCATACAGATTCATATCACATTCCGTGCTCATGTAGCCAATCAAATCATCACAAATGCTAAAGGAAATGTCAGCAGCATATTGTTGATGGATATATGCATCTTAATTTGTTTCATGCCTTATATTGCAAGTAGATGAAATCTGTGAAAGTTTTTTCTTCTTTTTATTCCTAAAAGTCCAATTTGTTTTCAAGTGCATACAACAAAGAAATGTCCTGACATCATCCAGACTTTAAAACAACTTGGGGGATAGATTATTATTGTGAAAATCAACTTAATCAGTGGCCTGTTTTTCAGTGTTCAGTGCATTGTTGATTTAAGATGAGTGTCATGCACGAAGATCCAGCAGAATCTACTTTTGATTTAGCTTGTTTTTTTCTACAACTGAAGTGTCCCTTTAAATATAGCAAATATGTTTTTTTTTAAATGGTTTGGTTTGTATTTCCACCAGGTGAAGGTGTGGTTCCAGAACAGGAGGACCAAGTACAAGCGACAGAAGCTTGAAGAGGAAGGACCCGAGAATCAGCAGAAGAAGAAAGGGAACCACCACATCAACAGATGGCGTCTCGCCACCAAGCAGGCCAACAACGAGGACATTGATGTTACCTCAGAGGACTAAAGAAACAACAACCCATATAAACCCTCCTCAGTTCAACCTTCTACAACCTAATGCTATACCACTCCTTCTGAAGCAAACAGAGGACCAAACCCTATTTATTGTGTAATATTATTAGCCCCATTAGAAGAAGAAAAGGGGACCTGAGTTATGTGATCACCATCGCCTGTCTCTTCATTGAGGTTCAGCACTGAAGTATGTGACACGGAGGAGGGGGAAATACATCATCTTATAGCACTTGCATCAATCCTCATGCACATCTCCCGCTATGCTCTTTGGTGTGTGACTGAAAGTCTTTCAGACTTAACCTCTAACAATACGGTTGGTTTGTTGTTTTTATTTTTATATATTGTGCACTGTTAAATTACAAAGTTAGCCTTTGTGAGATTTGTTTTTATTTGATTGAATTTTATTTAAAATTTCAGAACCTTCCTATGCCATCCACACGTCATCCCCTATGCCCAACTTCACACCTCGGATTTTATTCAAATTCAAACTTCCAATCTCAACACAACAATATTGTGAAATTAATTTATTTTTAATATATCTGCCATGCTGGGATATGGTCACAAACAGGACATGAATGAACTGGCGGAATGAATTGTAACACAGATACAGATTCCGCAGATATTCCATTTCTCCAAGAGACTTCCTGATAAGGATTCTCCAGACCATTATCCAACTCTCCACAGAAAGATAGATTGTTCATTAACAGTTGTGCATGACTTTCTGGGACAGATAAAGAAACTGATAGAGAGCCCCCTGGTGTTAGGATGAAGCTATTTAATATTTTCCACCACTTAAAAAGTATAGAACTTATGTCAGCAAAAGAACAAAGCACTGTTAACAACATAAGATACAATTAATACAAGTGCATCTAGACTACTGTTTGGTTCAAAAGGCTAACCGAGGTTTATGTCATGACACAATTCATTTATATTACAGCCAAGAATGTTAAGATGTAATTAATGCTGTCCAATAATGGACAAAAGAACAACCAAGGTGGATGATGTTGGTTGAAAACATGCTGCTTAGAGATGTCATTAATACAAACACACACAGGGCAGATCTTTACAGAAAGATCCGTCTACTGGTGCTGTGTGTGTGCGCTCGTGTGTATGTGTGTGACTGTGTGTGACTGTGTGTGTGCGCGCGCACACACAGGGGGACTGTTGATCACTGATCTCCTATTCTTCATTTGTTTAAAGTTTTCAGATTTAATTGAAAACCATGTAGTATAAAAACATATGGAAAAATAAAATCAAGCAAAACAAATACAAAATAAAATGTGATTACAAAACATAAAATGGTTTAGGAATAATAAAAAAAAATCGAAAGGGAAATTATGCTTAAAGTTTTTCTCATGGGACACGTAATGTTTTCGTATGTCACTCGAGTGCTCTTGATATGACATGTCAACAACACAGAGGAGAGAGAATCAGGAAATGGGGGCTTTGGGCAGGTGTCAGGTGCATTACCAAGAGTAGTGGACTCTCTTCACTTCCAAGGGAAAAGGGGAACGCAAGTTAATTCTCAGCCTTGGGGGTGGAGGGATGACCTCAAAAAAAATAAAAAGGCGAAAGTAGTTAACTATTGTTTGGAGGCGAGAGACTCCTTTTCACAGAGCGCCTCAGTAATCGCCTGTCATGAGAAAACGGAAGGAATGTCTGCTTTAATGCCCCCCCCCTCCCCCGAGGCTTGAGGCACGACCCCTGATGTCTGACCTTGACATCTTTGTTTGGTAAGCTAAGCTAAGAGGCCATGGGGACAGTGAGGAAAAAGGGTGAAAACAGTCCGGGCGTGCTAAAAACGTCAGTGCTACCATTCTCTTAGAACAAGCACACCGGCCCACAATACCAGAGACATCTGTGCTTCCAAAAGGGGCCGGATGCCTTGTTTTGAGTTTCCTGGATATCTAATACGCCCTGCAGGTGCAAATACATGGTTAAAAAGCTCTGCATTCCTTATTATTCAAACAAACGGCACCAAAGAGGGATCTTTAGCAGTACAGTAGCTCACTAGCATGAAACCTGGGGACTAGTCTTTTCCCCTTTACAAACAGATGTGATTTCCAATCACACCTTGGAGAGGTAAGTGCATGGTTAACAAGAACCACACCTCTCAGAGTTGTCTGTTAAGGAAACAATTAGGCGAAAATCACACTTGTCTCCCCAAACGTTGCGTCTCCTGTCACCTGAGTCAGCAGAGATGGGAGTAGAGAGCACAAGAGGAGTAGGAGGAGGAGTTGGACTACGAGGGAGCAGGAATGCAAAATAAACAAACACTTCTCTCCCGAGGAGGAACATAGAGGAGCAGAGGAGACTGGGGAGGATGTGTTGTGAGGTAGCAGGGGATGGAGCCATGGTATCAGTGCTTGATGTACAGCAGTGAGTGAAGGTGTTGAAACCCACATTAGGTTTGATAGAACAACAGGGATTCTAACTACTAAAATTACACAGACGCACATTTTACTGACCTACCAAACTGTCCAAGTATTCTTTGAGCAGATCCGGTTAATTTAATGCAGCAGAACACTGGATTACAAATGACATACACAGCAAGAGTGTATGTCATTTAGTTTAGAATTAGATTAAAAATACTAATCTGCCAAATATCATTGCCTGACAATAAAAGGGTGAACACTACTGTACCTTTGCTTAAAGAGAAAACCTGTAAACCTTTTTGAGATATTCTGCTATTGTCAAATGCTCACAATATAAACAAAACACATGTCTCAGCAGCACTAGCATTCTAGCACTGTGTGCCACTACTCACACCTACAAAACACTGTAAAGTCCTTAGTGTGATTTTAATCCATCTAACACTCTAGATTTTACTGTGTAGCGTCTTCCAATGATCCACCATCATGTGGTGTCTTGTCAGGTTGGCCTGATCCGCAACCTAGCGTGCCGCGTCCCCTTGACAACCAAGCAAACAAATTAATCACACAGATTATGGCAAAAGATAGCACCTCATGCGAGAAAGTTGACTTGAATCAGGCATGATTACATATACAAAGATTGTTAAAACAATGAGGTCAGTGCTATAGAAGACTGTGGCCACAAAACCCATAGCTAAGCACAGAAAGGTGATTTGAAGGCTATAACAACACCAAATCAACTCGCGTGTCTGGACATCTGTAGTTATCCGAATTTGAAAATACCAGACCTTCAGCAGTTCTCTATGGAAGCTAATTTTAACAATGGAATACAATTAAAAAAGGCTTAATCACAGTCTGGCCATATGAAGTCCTAGATCCATTATGAGAATCCATGTTGCAACATGAAAACAGACCTCTGAGATTAAAGTCACAATTGTGTGAAAAGAGTCTCGTAATTATGTCTTAATTGTGAGATTGTGGGTAAATTCAGGGCTTATATCTTTATTCAATGGGCAGGAATGGGCTTCCTTAGTTTTTGTTTTGGAAGTCACCAAACTAAAATGAAGGTGAATCTTTTCACTTCAACTAAACTCTGATTGACCTTCTGTTGCCAGAGTGCATTACATCAAGGTGTACCCTTGGATTTGAAGTTCTTGAATGATTCAGTTTATCTGAACAGGCAGAAGCCAAACTTTGCCAGTGAAATTCAAAAACTCGAGAACATAATCTCGTGTTAATTTCCTACATGTATGCAGATTCTAAATGATTAATGCGAATGTAGGTCGCAGTTTACTATGAAAACCTACATTTCATGTCAGTCACACTTCATGTCCGTCCGTCATTCACGCCTCATGACACACTCCATATATGGCCGTCTCCATATATGAAGATCACGACACTGACCTCATCAAACCCTGGATAGCCATTCATGGAAAAGACTAGATCATCACCTAGATCTGCATATATCGAGCCGGCCAGCAACTCTACATATGTTGATCCTTTCCCACCCGTCCTTCCTCTTCGATGTCTCCCTTTTGACGGATACCTGTCCATCCAAACTCTAGACGGGCCCGCCCCAAAGCCATTAGCGCAGCCACGCCCGGCAGCCGGCGAAAACTAGAGTTCTCAACAGGACCGCAAAGTAAGGCCCGGTCCTACCCGAGGCCCCACAGTACTATCCCGAAAATGTCAATTAATACCTGTATATATCCATATATGGGCATTCCCAGAACTGTTGTTGTTTTCGCCCTCAGGACGTCTTACTGGTATTACTGTATATCTTTTCAGTCCTAGCTACTTAACTAAATACTAATTTATAATAGTGAAACATTTAGCCCCTCCTATACACAGGTTTAATGTAGTCTTTAGTTCAAAGTTTGTTTTGTAAACGCATTGACAATGAAGGGAAAATGTACATAATGTGTTGTTTACGTCATATTGTCTCTTTATTGTTAATGGCGTTTAGGGCTCAATCTTGCCACCCCTTACCCCTAAACTTCTTTGCTTTTTTTTACTATTTTGAAAAACATTTCGACACGCTGTGAGCTTGTAGATCGGCTATTTGAAGTATTTTAAAAGGTTTTTCAAAATAGTAAAACATTGAAAATAAGTTTAGGGTAAGGGGTGGCAAGATATAGCCCTTAATGTTTGTGTTGATCAACATTAGTTAGACTTTAATATATTGGCACCCCTCACTTCACACAGGTGAGGAATATTGATCACATTAACAAGGGAAAACATTTTTTTAAACACTGACCATATTAATATTATAATAGTAATATAAATTAGCAGTACATTATAATATGAATTGTACATCATATAATATAACATTCAAAGGTAAAATGGTGTCTACTATAATAATTACTGATTGTGTTCCATTTTTTCCATGAGAAAATGCCAGATTCTTACTCTTAACTCTTTGGCATCAATTTCAGTCTAAACATAACTGCACACATTATTGTATATCTCTGCTGTCGGAAGGAAGCCTCATAACTCCAAAATGTTAATTTTTCAGGAAATTAAGAAGAACTTATATTTTTAAAACAAAGCAATACAGCCTCATCAAAGTTGGTGTTGTAACTTTATATATTGTCAATTACTTCCATGAGTGGGAGAGGTGGTGGAGTTAGTTGCTTTAGCAGACATTTTGAGGGTCCAATGGAGTTAAGAGGTTTTGTCCAAAGCACTTTTTACTACTTTCCATTGGTTCGATATTTTCGAAACAGACAGATGTGGTGTTCAATAGCACTGATTTATGCCAAAAATATCAAAAACCTAAAAAATAGAGTTATGAGGTTTCCTCACAACAGCAACGTCGGAAGGGTTTATTGCCCTAAATGACAAAAGCATTTATTTCCATTCATTTACCTGATTAAGTGTCAAGTGATGCTCTGTATTTAGCATGGGTCTATGCCAACTTCCATTGATACACATGCGTTGTGTTGCAGACACATCATCTTACATGTTTTGGTTAAATGGATCCTTCACAGCCCCTTATTGTATGTCACAAGCTTACAATCAGTTGCCATGGCAATCTCTGGCTCCAGTTGACTCACATTGATCTGGGAGGGGACAGAAAAAATAAGTCAATACTCAATAGTGCATAAAATCTGGCATGTGATGTTAGATACAGCATGTTTACATATTATACAATGTGACAGACATATGTCATCTCCATACATCGCTGCTTAAATATATGCAACAGTTTCATTTATAGACTAAATGTTTCATTAAAGGCTTTTAATATTCGGCTTTTGCTGCTAATATGGACACAGCAGCCAATTTGGCAGATTAAAGTCTAATTTTGAGACTCGCAACTCCTAATATTTGAACCAGAGACAGATGGCTGTGACTCTGAGGCAGAATTCTAATCAAGACATCATGGTAGGTGTGAAACATGGAAGTGGGACAAATTGAGAGTAGGTGGGGTAGAGCGGTGGGAGCAGAGCAGAAGAGTGGGGGGATTCATATTGCTTTGTTGGAGGGGGAGGGAGTTATTTTCTTATCGTCTGGTATCCTCGCTAAAGGTGCAAAAAGGACTAGCAGGAGGAACCAGCTACGCTACAGAACGAAGAGTCTGCCTTTCACAGGACTGTTGGCGGCACATATGTCTCTGAAGTATTTTGCCATATGGCTGTCTGAGTTATTTCCATCGGTAATTAAATCCTAAACATTTTAAAGCCAGCGCTGGCAGGCTCATGTCAGCAAGTCAGTTGGCAGAGAGACAAAGAGAGGGGAGGGAGAGAGAGAGACAGAGAGAAAGCAAGAGACACATGGAGGAAGAAGTGAAATGATCATGTCAGCCCCTCCTGTTGAGTTGAATGACATGCATTGATGCTAATGTTAGATTATATTCTGCCCGCTAGTGTCGACGGCGTCAATGGCTGAAGCCTGATTTATGCTTTATAGAACGACTCTGTCGCTCGTCAAAAACAAATCATTGTAAGTTGAATATATTATTATTATTGTAGTTATTTTTGGCAAGCGACACAGTCGTACAACGAAGAATAAATGAGCCCTGAGCAGCTACCTGGCAGCTCTGTGCAATGCATGGACAGATCATAATGCAGAGAGAGTCACGGCTCATTAAGGTAGAGTCTCAGTAAAGCTCCACTAGTTAACGTTAAAGGGGTCAGGAGACTTCAGTCATCAATATCAGTCACTGAAACCAATGGAGGAAGCAGACATAAGCAAAGAAATGAAGGCTGTGTATAATTTATCTTGTGTTACATGATGGATAATGGTCAAAGGTCAAATTATACTATATATATCACACAGATTTTTACTTCAGTAACACATTAGCACGGGAATCTTTCTATCAGCTGAGAGCTGAGTAGGTGAGGTGATCATCAAGAAGTTTAGATTGTTTCAGCTTTATACAAACTAGACAGGTGCCGGTCTGGCACCAGGCTACTTGGGAACAATCCAAGTTGGGAATGCACGCCCGACCCAGTTATATGCAATACCCGTTGTAACTGTTGTAACCATTGACAGAGAACCTGTCTGTTAGCCCGTGTCCCTTTTACGACCATATATGATGATCTCTGTCTGTCTGTCTGTCCATGTACCTTTAGGACCATAGACGGTTCTCAAGATAAGCGGCGACAGTTACGCACACTCACTCACTCACTAGTATACTCAATATTTTGAAGATCTTTTCTTATGGGGGTCCCTCCCTGGCACAAAATCCTTTCAGATTTGGGGGGGAGGGGTCCTTGACATGATAATGTTTGGGAACCACTCGAGTAGAGCAGTAGTTCTCAAAGTGGAGTCTATAGGGATCTCAGATTTATTGAGGGGGTTCCATTTGTACGCTCTCTCACGCTTGAGAACCAGTAGAGAGTAGAACGCTTGAGAGTAGTAGAGCAACATAGCATTGATGGACAGAGGAGAGGTGTTGTGAAGGAGGACCTGGGACATCTGTGGGAAGAGGCTGATGGCCAGAGGTAGAGCCAACCCGAAGGCAGCCAGACACACCAGGCTGTGGATGGGAAGGACCAGCCGCCGATGCCTCTGAAGTAGAGGGAGCCTGGACGGACACAAATCACACCTGTGTGAAGTGAGGGGCGCTAATATATTAAAGTCTAACTCATGTTGATTAGGTGATGTAATGATGTAAGACAAACGGTGACAACACAAACATTAAACGCAATTAACAATAAAGAGGCAATATGAGTTACATTATGACGTAAATTATGACGTCATTGTCAATGGCATTTACAAAACAAACAAACTAACAACAAACATTAAACCTGTGTATAGGAGGGGCTAGCGCCCCTAAAAAATGGAGAAGCAAACAGAATCAAGTACAACAGACTTGTCTTGGAGGCACTGGTCAGCAGACATATTGACAGCTTGCAGAGTTTCTCAAAACAGTAACTACTGTATCACAAATTTGGCATAATTACAGGTGGTCCATTTGATAATGTTTAAAACGTGAGAAAAACAAATACTAAAATCTATAGCACCTTTGTTAAATGTAAAAATATGTTTAAACAATATTTCATAGGTCAAACAAATCTAAGAAATGTACTATTTTCAAATTAAATATTGTTAAAGGCTTGACTTGACATATTTTGTTATGTGCGGTCTCACGCAATGGGAATGAGAGTGCACAGAGCGCATAGCCTACCTGATGCTCAAGCTGAAGTGACAGTTGTCTGAGTATTATGGTTGAAGACAGGGAAGTAATGGCAAAATGTGATGATGTGGCTTGTTTGGCGAACAAAGTGTCATTTCATCCTCTTGCAAGCTTGTTAGTAATTAGGTAGCCTCGATACCCAGGCTTTCATTTCGTCTGAGCGGAAAATGAAAGCCTGGATTTACGCATGGGCTGCACTGGCCTAAAAGTGGGAGTCAACCCTTCCGCGTAGGCGTCGCTCCAAAGGATGTGACGTCAGGGCTCTGAGCGGTGTGCACCCCTCAAAATAACACCGTGAGGAAATCATTACCAGTGGAACTTCAAACGAGGCTATGCGAGGAAAATGAGGAGAATGGCTGAAGAACCCAACACACCGTCACAAGAAAAAAACCAACGTGTGCCGACTCTGTGGAAATAACTATAAAAAGCGTTAGAACGGTATACTCCTGCAACCAGTGGTTTATGCATCTGGTCGACACAATAACAGTGCTGCACTGAGAGACCCAGGCTGACGGACAGATATCTAGGCCAGAAAGGTCTAGTGTTAGCTCAGGCTAGTAATTACGTCACACTGTTATATAAACATTATATATGACTCACATGATATCTTTTACAAAGTAATAATGTTTCTGTTTCTTGACACCGGACGTACCAAGTGTCGTTAAAAAAATGAATAGTTGTATGCACTGACTATATACTGTATGTAAACCTTTTTTTAGAGTCTGGTATTTTCAAGTTAAACACGTTTTTCTTCAAATCTAAATTTCCCTGGTTGCCTGTGTGTGCCGCTGAGTGACATTCAAAGTCAAACCCCTTGGGCCTCTTAAAAGCTGTTCATACTCAATTGTATAACTTTCCCAAAACATGGCCACCAGTTGGAAAACATTAATTGTCTCCACCAGGCTGAAGGCATGGGGAGAGAGTATGCTTTCAAAGTTTGCAGGATTGGCCCGTTTTGAACAAAAAGCCTCATGAACAGAGTGTGCAATTTACGTGAAATCTTTTACAGACTTTCCTACTAGGCTGAGGAATATATCCCACGCTTTTCACATTGACCTGTTATAGCGCCACCAACAGGTAGATTTTAGCAAAAAAACATTTTTGGAACAAAATTCCTCAAATCATCCAATTGCCATCCAAGACATAAGAAGAAATGTCACCCTTTTCACATTGGCCTATTATAGAGCCACCAGGAGGCCACAACCTGACCTGCCCTGGTGGAGAACTGTGCATCGAGGGGCACTTTTTCTAGTTGTTTTATCTTTACTCAGAAAAACATCCTTTTGGAGGCGCATGGTTTTGGTCTCTGATATTTCCATCCCACTCCCTCTACTCAAACTCTCACTTTTTGCCGTTTTCGTACAATAATCCCCTGTTCAGAGTGTGGGACAGCGTGCTCAGCGGGCGCTCCAGATAGGCCCTCTCCTCTTTCTACAAGCAACGCCTCTTCTCCTTAACGAGGAGAGCTACTGCCTAATGAGGGAGCTCATTAACACATATGGCTGCCATGGTTTAATTAGCGCGCACGCACGCACGCACGCACGCACGCACGCACACACACACACACACACACACACACACACACACACACACACACACACACACACACACACACACACACACACACACACACACACACACACACACACACACACACACACACACACACACACACACACACACACACACACACACACACACACACACACACACACACACACACAGTCTCAAAAGCCTCAGCATATGGTTAGTGTCCGCAGAGCGCAGAGTCATATCAAAGTATAAAAATGGTAGCCATTACCTCCATACACTGCATTCAGCATTGAGAGTAGGATTGGTGTTAAGTACTTGTGTCAAGTCATGCAGGGGGTGTACATAGGCTGCCGCATCTATGGTCCACATGGCTTGGGAATTGTTGATCGCCAAGGCTACTTACATGTTGTGAGCTTATATAAAAGTTCTGAAAATGTTTGCCTATTGGCCAAAATATGGACGCCAGGTTGAAATGCAAAGGTTACATAGAAATGAAAATACAAGTTGCTTCTAGTTGAGAATATGAAGAGTAGCACAGCTATACTGGAGAGAGGAAGACAGAGAAGGGGGTTTGCAGCCATTGCCCCAACCCAGCTCTCAACGATGTAATCCATCACTGGGGGGCCGTCCAGGTACCTCACTCTGTCCCCTTGTTCTCGCTCCATTGAAAGCCAGTGAAGGCAAGCTGACATGGAGGATGGCTGAGCAAAACACTACTCACCTGCAGCCACAGTCACCCTAACACATGCACACGCACGCACCCACACACACACACACACACACACACACACCTGCAGCCACAGTCACCCTAACACATGCACATGCACCCACACACACACACACACACACACACACACACACACACACACACACACACACACACACACACAAACTGACTCCAGGCTTTCCCTTTCCCACTCTCTCTTGTCCCCCTCCCCCATGGTTCAATCATTCAAGTGCTAGGAATCCTAAACACACCTGGGCAGTCAGTGCCGCCATCGCGACAGCTGCTGTCAGAGGCTCTCTAAGACGGCCACATTCCTCGGCAGGTCCGCAGGTACAGTTAGGCCGTCTATCACGGGACGTTTCCACATAAACACAACGCATTGCTAATGGATCATTAGAGTCACATCAAACAAGGGCAGAGTCAATCCAGTCTAAAGCGGTCAGGTAATCGCCAGTGGGCTTATATTAAATAATGACATGGTCTGGGATGAAGGGAATGGATGTGACATGCTGAAACAGCCAGCCGTTATGCTGTAGGAGCCAGTTAGTCCCTTGGATTTCCACTGGAGAACACTGACATCACCACATTTGGAGTGACACCCCTCTGCCCTGCTATTGGTTAGCGAAATACAAGTTGGCTCCCACTTCTTATGCCAGATTTTCCATTTTGAGCCGAATGCGAACGAAAATAAAAGCCTGGAAAAGCCGAGGCTAATATTGCAGTAATTGCATCAATGAAAAGTATTAACAAGGGCTTGTGTGACTAAATATTTAATAACTACATTGGATCTATTGGAAAACAGCTTATTTGTTTTTACATTTCCTGAAATTGTTTTGGACATGCAAGGTTTACACAGCGAGGATAGGAAATGTCAGATAATTTACCTTATTCGTTTAAGGTTTCATAAAATATAAATTCAATTAAATTGATATAGTTGAATCCTTTTGGTATATTCTACCCTGTGTTGATAATGTACTTACTTCTCCAGTGCAGTCATGACCATGGGAGGAAGTACTAGGATTGGCATGGGTAGAACCACCCTAGTCAGGGCTGTCTCCATAAGTGCCTGTCGTAAAAACATGTTTATTGTAGGCTGTCACCAACTATGCTGCATCCTACACTGTTTTTTGTTTTTTTCACTTAATGTTTATTGAAGGAAGAACAGACAAGAAAAACAACAAACAAGACTATACGGAAAGAAAAAAGAAAAGAAAAGGACAAAAAGTAAAAGACAAAAGGCTGCATTTTTCATATTACAAAAAAGAACATTCAGTGAAATATCCTACACTGTTTTAAATGAATGGATTACATTTAGTACATGTACATGACAAGTTAACCAAGTACGGTATATAGGGTTAACCATTATACTTGATGATCAGGGTCTCCCAATGGTCATCCTTTGCCACCTCATTTTATTTCCCTCTGCACTAAATCCCTTCATCGATATACAAGCTCGGCTATTGTCACGGACTGTTAAACTAAATGACATGCCCAGAATAAGGAGGCTACTGTTCAAGTGGTTAATACCTGATATTTGAAATGGGACATTCTGTATAATGAGTACGTTCTACTACTTGATACTTTTATACCAATACTTTGGTACTTTTACTCTAGTACATATGTAATTCTGGACTTTTACTTGTAACAGAGTATTTCTACAGTATTGATACTTTTACTTAAAGGTAAAAACACCCTTGCTTACGTGTCTGGCAGCCACTTTGGAGGTTCCCACCACATTTCCGTTGTCGTCGAGCACACTGATGCCTTCTGAGAGCTCAGAGTGTCTCATAAGGACCACATTGAAGACATTGGCAGTGGCTATGTAGAAGAGAAGATCATTTAGAAAATAACCACTTCATTTATATACATGCTACATGTCTCAGCATCTCGCTACAAGCTCACTGTGAGCTTGTAGATCTTGTAGATTAGCCTTTTTGAGAAAATTCGACATTTTGGGAAAACTGCTTGAACATTGTCGGGGACACCAGGTTGAAAGTGGGTGACAACATGCAGAGAAGGGCTCTGGCAGAAGTGTCAGACTGCAAACAAAAGAAAAGTCAGTAAGACTATCATTGTCTAGTCTACAACTGGTTCATTTTCATTGCATGTGTCTGGTACATTTCTGTGTGCAGCCTTTGTTATTGTAAACATTATCTGGGTCATGCCTGCTCTACCGAGTTTCACTTTTGAGATAGTAAAGTCTTAAACTTAAAGGTATATTCAGTGATTTCACTCAAAAAACCTTTTTTTTTTTTCGTTTTTGGCTGTGGGACCCAGACTTTCGTCCAATCAGGATAGAGAGTCAAAAACGAAACCTAAGGTTTTTTGACCCCCAGGGGTTAACTGGGGACAGGGAGGAACTCCTTATATGGTCAGCACACTCTATAGTAGGGAGGATTATCACAACAAAACAAAAAAATAAGTGATATTTGAATTAAGTGAAATCACTGAATATACCTTTAAACCTGAAGTGGATTTGCAGACAATGCAGCAGAGCCTAAAATCACCTAAAATCAGTTTGCACACCGTTGCAGAGAACAGTCTAACCCCATTTAAGCTGATATGGATATTAAAATAATCAGATATTCTGTAATGTATTACGTGAAAATATTATTTATATTATATTATTTATTATATATTAAAATAGTGAAAGTAATAGTAATAATAGCAGCAGAATTAACACTTCTATTGTGAAAATACCGTTTTTTTGGTGCTTGTATATTATATAAAAATGCACCATTTGGTGAACATTGGCATAAGATGCTTACCTATAACAGCACCTTCCAAAAAAACATCTGTACGGCAAGTAATTTTACAGTTTAACACTACTCTCCTGCAGTGCATGTGTGACTCTGACTGTGTGAGCCACAGCCCCAAACACAGGCAATCTAGTCAAGGTTAAAGCAGTGGTGTTGTCAACCTGTGATGTATTCACAAAATGAACACAAATGTATATGTTAATATAGATAGACCTGTCTCCTTGACTCTAATAGGAATAAGAAAAAAACTCATTTTAGAGAGTTTAGCGTTAGTGCCACGGGCCTTTTTAATTTAAGACAACAGCGTTTCGGACTTATCTTTACTGAAGGCCTTCAGGCCTGTCGGCCTGCAGCGCGAGTG